>NW_019525245.1:3557395-3596237 GCF_002814215.2 Seriola lalandi dorsalis | reverse complement strand
ATAATAAATTCATAAAATAACTTTCATTATTCATTTGTTATTGTAAACTTTATACTTTAGATGTGTTGAACTGTATGACTGACTGTAGACAAATTCATATTTGCATGTTAACTAAGGCTTACTAAATTAATTGAAATAGTGCCAACTGAACATCATTTCTGTGTTACCTAAAGCTAAGGCCATGTTACTTCTCTCTAGGAAACCTTTACATGACCTTAAAATGAAGCATTAATCTTGTTAATATAGTGGTACATTTTCTTATTCTGGTCTCATATGGGAGGTGCTACAAATGGTGAAAGTTAAATGGCACCCTGTCAGTCTGTCGTCTGCGATCCTCTCGAGCCTTGAGACTGTTTTCCATCAGTGCTGTTTCTAAATGATGAAATGCAACAAACGGTGAAGTAAGGACATACTTTGCTTTTCAATTACATATTTTTTACGATAAATGGCTCACTTGATTAAAAGAACAATCCAGTTTGTTTTCAATATAAAGTTTACAATAATGTTAAATGCTTAATGAAACAAAGTATTGGAATTACACTAATTTTGAGGATCAATTAAAGGGGTAAAATATCACCACAGGAATATAAAACGTGGGCCTTTAAAATAGGCACGTCATCAGGAAAGAGCAGCTGTGGGAAAGTCTGCCTCCTGGAAGCTGTAATAAAACATTACTTCAAGTGGTTTCCTCGAGGGAACACCAGAGATCTGTGGTGAAAGTGAGGAGAGAGGCCAGAGGACGAGAGGGAAAGCACTGGAGCAGATTCAGAGATAGTCCTGCAGAATAGAGATTGATGAGGCGCTAGGGAGAGAGAGACAGAGAGAGAGAGAGAGAGAGAGAGAGAGAGAGGATGGCTGAGAAGAAAGCAGCTGCAGAGACAATAGTAACAAATGGTGGAGGAGTGCAAACATTGACAAACACATGAGATAGAGGAGAAACTGATCAAGCTTTGCGGCTCATTGAAGGCTGCATCTCAACTGAGGAAAGTGCTCTGTTGAAGTGTGTATAAGCCGCAGAGAGACTGGTATATGGTGAGATACTGAGAGAACGTCAGTGTACCGGGGGAAACTTCATCTTCTGTCCAATTACTGCTAGTACAAGGATAGTCAGATGCAGTGCTGGCGTTAGAGAAAACCTCTCTAGACAGTTTATGAAAATTATATGGAGCTATAATATGTTGGAGAAAAAAAAATCTTTGGTCCACTGGAGACATTCCTGACAACACCTCATGAATGCTGAGAAATGTTGGACCAGTGCAACATACTGTATCTCAACATTCATTCACGGCCGAAGCTAATGACTGTAAAACTGTATGACAAGTGGCAGAAGGATGGCTTGTTGATGGTTTGTTTAGTTTTTATTGTTGTTGTTGTTGTCTCTTCTTAGATTACTCATCACAATCAATTCATTTCAATATAGTTATTTTACTCTACTTTCATATCTGTAGTGTAATGTGGTAATTAGGATGATGAAAACTGACTATTAATTAGGTTGTAAAAATGTAAATGTAAAAATGAAAAATTAGCAATAGTGTAAACTCTGTGCAACACGTTACTTTCATGCTTTGTATTGGAAACTAAGTTAAACTGCATCGTTCCTATTAATAAATAAATCAAAAAAATTTAAAAACAAAACATAACTACACGACTGATCGCTGTGTTTCTTCACCTGGAGTTCTGTGGTAAGCTCAGTTCTTATATACTCAGGTCACGGAGCAGCACCAGGAGCCTGGCTATTCTGGCTTTTATTGATGAGTCTAACATGTAATGAAACATCTTTACTCCTCACTTCCAAATGAACAAACTGAGCTAGATGACGCTGCTAAATTGTATTTTTTGAAAATGAAGCAATATTATTGTTTTCTAGTACATGGATCTGCCACATTTGTCAGAGTGTCAGGATGTGAGAAAACTTGTGAGCAAAAATGTTTATTTATTATTATATTAAAGCTGAATATTTATACCTGTTCATTTTTCTTTTAACCAGCATATTCTTTTGTCTCGTATCAAAATATGATATGATTATAAAATTAGGTAGAATCGCAATAATTTAAAAGTCCTTGATTTGAACTACTGCATCATGGATTATACAGAAATGGACATTTTGACTTGTTAGAGCACAAGTGTAACTAATAACATCATTCACAGCTCTTATGTGATTCACAGGATTCCCTTAAATGACCCTTAAAAGTTTCCTGTCCTGTAAGTTTCCTCTATTTTTGTGTGAGCACAAGGAAACATAACACAATCTATCCTCTATGAGGCAAAGCCTAGATCTGATCTGAGTTCATGAACAGAGTGTAAAGTTTCATAAATCCCAGAGGGCGAAACTGTATCGAGGTCAGACGAGGTTGAGCTTCAGCAGCCTTCAGCCACTGTGACACTTCACAGGTATGCTCATAAAAGTGTAAAGGCTCTACATTTCCCCGTGTAACACAAGCCTCCTGTGCTTATCCTGTCTGAACCACCAGCCTCACACTGAGATTTTACAGCTTTTAAAATAAAACTTTGATTGTGCTCGGAGTAAAAATGGAGTGATTATGAACATCCCCAACATTATAGAGGACAGGAGAGAAAATATATTGTGAAATTATAAGCTGAGACACCAGAGAGGATGACTTCCTGTTATTATCGCTCACCTGAGCTGAGGCAACCCTTTCTGCATAGAACCAACTGCGTGCCATTTACTTTTATGTCTAGAAATGACAACAGTCAACGACTCATTTACAATGTCATTCATAATGTATTGTAACCGGGTTGATCCTATTTTGCCAAACCCAAGAGCTTTAATGTGAAGTCGTACTGCATCTCATTGTGAACATTTATCATTTACTCTCCAGGTTTTTCAGACAATAGACACAAGGTTTACAGAGAGATACACACAGTCTCCGCTGAGGACACAGAGCATCTGTTTGTGATCCCTTTACAAAATGGATTTGCACAATTTTTGCCTTGCTGCCATCAAAGGAACAACAGCTTTCAGAAGAGTTAGCAGAAAAGAAATGCATAGATAAGCACAGAATGAAATGGACACAGAAACCACTATGGTAGCAGTGTCAACACAGCAATAGCAGACCAGAATTTGACAAGTGGGAGAAAAGGAAGGAGCCAGAGTGTAATTAAAAAGGAGAGTTTGTCCGTGACACAGAATACAATTCTGAGATGTTTGGAAAAAAAAAAAAAATCCCTAATCACTTGGTTGCTATGAGGATCACATTCCTGTGCAGTCGTGACCATGAACAACACGGATTAGGGGCTGAGGATCACAGTGTGATGCCTCAATTGGAATACAGTGTGTCTGTCTGCATACTAAACAGCTCATTCTGTGGCCTGGGCTTCGGTGAATTCTCTCACATAAAGACTTCAATCACAGGCTGACCTGTCGTCATTGTAGCAGCTGCTAATGTGAGAGTGTGACAACAGGAAATTGGAAGGACTGAAATGTAAGCAGTAATAGACTTAGGTCCCGACAACACTGAGCTTGCAGAGCAAAAATCTGTCTTGATAAGAAACAATGTTTTATCGTGTGTTATTAAATCTCAACAGAAAACTGTCTTCATTGTTTGTCTTTCAATTATCCAGAGCTGCTATCTGGACTGTAATCAGCTTCATCCAGCTGGTATTTCATAGATCATCCTCCTCTGAGCTTCAGACCAGTTTCACATTGCCAAGCACCAAACACTGTCCAATGCCATGTCAACCCACGAAATAATAGTGGAAAACTCTGTGTACAACAAAGAGCGTCAAGAAGTGTGTGTGCAGATCGTGACAATTACCAGCGATTATTTCCCTCTTGGCAAAGCAGATGCACTTTAAGATTAATGTCGACATTATAGATGGATTAATCTCTAGGTGTGGTAGAGAGCAAAGCCTTTTGCACATCATTCACAAATCAGATTCTGAATGTAGCATTAAAATATCAGCAATAATATATATTAATGTTTACTCAGTGTATATTTGTGCTTCAGTCTTATAACATTTAAGATCACGACTTGTACATAAAAAGCAAGACTTATTTGTATGCAAGCGCAAATCCACAACATGAGTTATCCAGTGTACAACCAGCAGAGCTGAAAATCTCTCGCACACACACTCAGCAATCCATCAGCAGTCCTCTGATCTGCTCATTTGAGATAAAAGAAGTCAGGCCAGCTCTCCGGGGCATTAAGGAGTGCTAACACCTTCCACCTCTCAATTCCCCACCATGTAATTCCTGTTAGTGCATCTCAGAAAATACCACAGGAAAGGGCCAGATGTATTAAAGCGAACCCAAATGAACATATCCTGTGCGACCCTGTCTGAATAATGCAAACCTTGAATGTGAAATCATTAGAATATCGTACCTTTAAAAATGGAAGACTACATGAAGGAAACTAGAGAGGAGGAAAAATCAAGAGCTCCTTACTCCTTATTGATTTCTAAAAGTGGTTAATTAAAATCATTATAAAGCAAAAACTAAATAAACCACATCTGTCGAAATAGACCAACTCAACACCAACATTAAACAATATATTCGAAGGAAAAAACTATCAGCCTTTGGACTGCAGTTTTACTGTCTGAAAAATGCATTGCACAAAAAGGATTTCAAGGTTTGTTTCAGTCTGAAAACGAAGATTAAGCCATTACTAAACCAAACCATCGGTCTTGTGTTATCAGTATTGTCAATACTACTATGATCAACCCATCAACGATTTTTAAATCATACATTATATGGCATATAGAAGGATAAGTGGGTTAGAAAATGTATAAATGGAAGAGTGGATGGAAAAACTCTGATACGAGCCAGAATGGACTATAGTGCTTTGGTATGTTTTGGTATTTCAATCCACATGCCCAACTGGACCTCTACATCTATAGAAAACTTGAGACTCCTCATTCCTGATCAGGTTGTTGCTACTTGTTTCCTTCTGTTCTCATTGGCATGATCCACAGTGAGTGGTTGCAGGGTATCAGTTTTATTTGACAGTGATGAAGTTGGTAATTATGAATGCCTGAGTTTACCAACTGAACTTGCATTAATCAATATTAATGCAGGTATTAAAGTCGTCTTGCTGTGAAGGGGGCAAGTTGTTGTTGCGACAGCCAGTATGAAATACTGCACATATGGGTTTCAGACGTTTTCAAGAGTCAAAGAATTCTGATTATAGCTTCATTTTGTGTTCAGAATCAAAACTGTGACTACATCCTCAGTGATACAACTTTCTGTCGAATGTTTCCACCCACATATCGATTCCTTCAGGATTAGAAAAAAACACAATTTAATGGTACTGCACTTCATCCACTATTCATGGAGTGTGAGTCAACTCTTTTTAGAGCATCACTGTTGCTGCATCCCCGACACTCTTCTGTTCTACAGAGGCTGCATCATGCTGCGTGGCTTTGAATGTCTCTTTTTGTTTGCAACAGCTAAAAAGTTTTCAATGAGCGGCAAATCCAAACACAGAGCTTTAGAAAGTCTCTTCAGAAAATGATCTACCTTCACTATCTTATTTGAACTTGGCACCATGGTGATGGAGCTCCTTTTCATTTGCAGGTGCAGGGTGCAAGTCTGCTGTCAGACTGGCAAATCATCCCTTTTTTCAAGCATGTCTAATGTTTATGAGTCTGGGCCAACATTACCTGCTGTGGTTGTCACTCGCCATCAGTCGGTGCACTTCACCTTGAAGGGAAACAAAGACACAAAGAGAAGCAGAAGGAGGAAGAATCTTAGAAGTGAGGAAACTTTAACTCTCACATTGAGTGAAATTAAATGAATGTGAAAATGAAGCTGCTGCAATATCATAATAATTTCGTTTGCTACTTAGTGATAATTAATTGCACATATTACAGATGCCAGTATAGTTTCCTCTGGGACTTTATACAGTGTCAAACTTAATAAAACCAAATATTAACATAGAGTACTGACAGTGTAGTGCATTGCAGTCATTCAGTCACTTGCAATGCTTGAACTTGTAAGTTCTGGCAAATTTGGGGAAGACTGTAGGACTGTGTAATAATGACTGGTACTTAAGTAACTGACCAATGACCCTCTAACTTTTGCTGAAATCAATAGTGCCAGTTTCCTCTTATTCCTCGCCGTCCTAATTACTGCTCCCTTTACCTGAATCTCTTCCATGCATTGTAAAATTATTAAAATAGCAATAATTTCATGTATTTGAAATGCCTAATCCCTCTGTGAAAGCTCGTACCTTGTTTTAAATTTATCCTCCTACCCTTACCTAATCCACTCCTCCTCTCAACTGTACATGATTCAAGAAGCTGCAAAGCTGGAGCAAACTTACTTTCATGTAATCCTGCTCTTCTGCCCATCTAATTTCCTATCCAAATAAAATCCTAGCAGGATCTCACTTCCAGTACAGTTTGATTTTTTTTTTTTTTTGCTGGATGACTGGATCTCTCATTTGTAGTGGTATTTCTTCAAGTTGCAAAGCAAAAAAAGTCCAAAAACTTTCCTGGAAATTCTTAAGGACATATTGTGGCCATTCGTTAGTAGTCATCTATTTATTTTTAGTGTCTACTAAAGTAGATTTACAAAAAATATATATTTTTTCTTATACTGTAGATCGTATACTGTATAGTCAGCCTCTGTCTGAAATGCTTTGTTAGAGCTCAGGGCTCTTTAAGCAGTGTGGATCAGTGTGCAGCCAGTCAGTCAGTCAGTCAGTCAGTCAGTCAGTCAGTCAGTCAGTCAGCCTGTCGGTTGGTTGGTCCACCACTTTGGTCCAGACATATCTCAACAAGTCCAGTATGTAGGACACATAGTTCAGCCTCACAGAGCTGCTGCGTGGCTGTGGACTCTTGGTCTTGTTTGATCCATCGTTGTCACAATCAAAACAGAAATTTGAGGCCACAGATTGATGAGTCAGATATATGAGCAAGGATGGATCAGCTGTTAACAGTAGATGTGATTTAATATCAATTTTAATTTTGTCATATCAACTAGCCATCAAAGCAACAATATATCTTTGCCCGGAGCACGAGGAATGCACTTTGTGTTTTGAAGATGAACTTGTGCCTGCTTCCAGCAGCAGAGGGAACAAATCTGCGCTGCACCATTCAAATTATATCTAATTGGCAGGCTGGTCAACGCCTAGGTGAAAATCCAATACCAAACCTCATTCAGCTCCTTTCTTGTACATCTTCGTTTCAATCAGCAAATCAAGTAGCCTCAATAAGATGTGATAAGACTCATACATTTTAACAAGTCCTCTCAGGCTACCTCTCTCCTGAACTGGCCTGTTCTCAGGCCCATCGCCTGTCCAGCCACATCAAGTGGTGAACAGCCAGATACCACGGGGTTAATCAGTGTCACTAATGGGGACTACGCTGCCTGGAGACATGGCTATTACCACCGGAAGAAGGGATCATGGGGTATGGGACTGGAATAATTTAAATCTGGTATCCTTCATGCTCCAAGGAAGTGGGAACACTAAAAGAATAAAATTATACACTGTTTTATATATACAACAAATTTCACTGGAGATGTCGATCTAAGAGAAGGGATTACACATTTACTTTGAGAGCTGTATATCTGCCTTGTAGCGCTGTGATGGGAATTTTATATTGACACTAGATAAAGAAAATAAAGAAAATAATTTTTCATACTGTTCATCTGAAAACCACTTTGTTGGATAAGTGGATGAAATGTTTCTTTGTTTAAAAGTCTTTTACCTAACATACACAAATCATGATGGGCTTTTTCTCTGTTGTCTTGCAACATATGGGACTGAAGCTCAGTGCTTAGATGATTGGGGTCCACCACCTCGCTGTGTGGGTTTCTTCTGGGTGCCCAGTTTCCTCAGAGATGCAGGTTAGGTTATGGAGACTCTAAGTTGTCCATTCTTCACTGAAAACCAGTGACGCTGAATCATAATACAATGCATTTTTCAGTTCAGGTTGTGTTTTCAATGCCAATCTTTATTTTCAATGCCAAAATTTAATGTCAGCATTCTAGCCCCATAAATAAGCATATTTCCTAAAATGTCGGACTGTTCCTGTAAATCAAAGAACTACTTCCGGATGGGCAATGTTAACTAGTTTTAACAAGACAAACAGATGGCTTGCTTCTCTTTCAATGGTTCCAGTAATATCTGAGTCTGACTAAACTGTTGCACCGGTAGAAAACTTCAGGTTACATCACAGCAGTGGGACAATGACACTGCCAAGCACTGCATTACATTTGTATTCAAGAACCGACCCGTACAGGAAGTAAGGGCACTCATCATCCAGCAATTAAAATGTTGTCTTTTTCAGTTAAAGGTTATTCACAAGACATACTGTATGCTTAGGGCGCTCTGTGTCGCTCCTATTAATAAGCCACATGAGATGAGTCCCCATGAGCACTCATGCTGCCATTTGTTGAATATTGAGTGAACTCTCTGGGTGTCATTGAGATGCAGAGTGGCAGGGAGTGGAACCAGTAAAGCAGTGGTCCACTGCGTGCAGCTGTTCTGCAGAACACGCAGCATTAATCTAAATCAGTCAGGGCCAAATTACCTTTACTCTGGCTCGCTGGACTAATTCGGTTAGAGAGGGGACAGTGATTTGGAAAAAGAAATGTGGAGGTTTGTAGTGAAGTTTACCGACTTTGGGTTTTTTGGCACATCTTAGTCTTAGTCTCTTGCCTTGGGCAGAGATACAGTCCCTTAAATAGAAGTTCATATTCATAGTTACCTCAAACCTGATCTGAGCAGTGAGTCTAGCCAGACTTGATTAGGATTATTATCCACTAATTAGAATTCCTCTAACCTGTCAGATGCAACTTCTCTTGCCTATGATATTGGCATGAGGGCTAATTAAAATGAATTGACCCATGAAATAGACATGTCCTTCAGCAGACTGTGGGAAGACATATTATGTGGAGAGTGAGATGAGGAGATTGCTGCACTGGCAAGGTTACATACTGGGGATCAAATCCCATGTGGTTAATTTATCAATACATGTCAGCATG
Source organism: Seriola lalandi dorsalis (assembly GCF_002814215.2). Lineage (NCBI taxonomy): Eukaryota > Metazoa > Chordata > Actinopteri > Carangiformes > Carangidae > Seriola > Seriola lalandi. Next base: position 3,587,287 of record NW_019525245.1, on the reverse strand, counting down.
GTGTAGTAACTGATAAATACACATGACTATCCTTGCTCTCTCTCTCTCACTATCTCTGTCTCTGTGTGTGTGTGTGTGTGTGAGTGAGTGTGTGTGAGTGTCTGTTAAAGGGCATGCTTGAATTAGATTTTTATCATTATTACTGTATCATTCAAAGGACCAAACCAAACTGTGAGTTTTGAACTAAGTAACTAAGTGTGCATATAAAGCTTGATAAAACGGCACCAGAAGATCTGTGGTAGTTTAGTGTAGTTTATTCTGATCTGTGAAGAGTAACTCGGGGCGGTCATCACAGGAACAAGCCTCATTGTTTACTGTGTGGGAGGAATGAGCTACAAGCGGCTTTGTTCACTGTAACGAAGGAAAAGCTGTGGTATGGCTCTTTTAAGTGTTTTAAAAGAAAAGAAAATGCTTGGTAACTGGATTAATTCATTGTTCTTCATGGGATTCATGATAGTAAGAAATCATACTGTGATTATTTCGGCAGATGTTGAAACTGCGATATGAGCCACAATTTCAGTTGGAATGGTCATTTATTGGTAATTGCTAATGACACTATAGGAATTTAATTTTCAAAAAATATGAAAATGTAGATGGTGTCGTTTTTGTTGTGGCACTTGGCCATATTGCGATTATGATAATATTTTGATTAATTGTGCAGCCATATAAAAATTGAATAAATCATTGTTTAAACTAAGAGTAAAGTGTATCAAGTAGCTGTGAGGCATTTCTGTCTCACTGGGTACAGTAAGCCCAGCTGCTACCACTCAGCTGAGGTTAATTTTGTCCCTGAACATCAGTTTCTGTTTTCGATTTTCTTACGCATCTCTTGGCTAAAGTCAGGCGTACTCACACTCACACACACTCACAGTACAAGTGGGGAGAAAGTGTGATTATTTTTACACCTTTCATGAAGTAGAGACCTCCATGAAAGAGGCTGATGAACTCCCAGTGGACTGGGACTGTCTGTATGACTGATGTTATGTGGTTGGAGGGGAACAAATGAATTTTCTATATTTGTTGCTGATCACAAAGCGGCGCTCAGTCCCTGTAGAAACAGCAGTTGAATGCAGCTCAGTGGATCTGAGCAGACTGTGCGGAAGAACAGTGTGTTGATAGAGAGGCTGTTCAGCTAAATGACCTTTAAATCTGTCACCTTTTCTCTTATTGTATATGTTTTATATTACATGAACAGCGAGCAATGAGGTTTTAATGAGAAGTAAATGGAACTGCTTATGCTTGTTGAGCTTGTTACAGAGAAAGGGTCAGTTTCGCTCCTTATTGTTTGAACATTACACCACATTATCTTTGCCTGCAGAGGTCTTAAAGCCCACTGATTGACGATGCGGCTGTGCAGCCATTGTTTCAGAAGACGGAAGGAAACGATGTCTCATTTAACTAAATGTTTGCTCGGTTTCTATCCTCTTACTTGCGTCTTAATTTGGAAAAACGAAGGTGTGATGAAAGGATGCAAGTAAAGCATATGGGAAGACATTTTTTTTAGGGATTTGGTGTGCCCTAATTCCATAATTTTCAGCAGGTTTTGAATATGTAAACAAATATGAGGAAAGTATGTTTACACTGAAAAAGTGTCATATGAAGTATTGAGAGGAAACAAGTTGTGGATGGTGGTGAAAATGAAAACAAGAAATACTTTTTAAACTTTGGAAAAACATTTTGCTCTCTTGATTGGCAGTGGTATTTTAAAGTTGTAGTTTAATTGATCTTGTGTTATTTCCTTTCTGTACAAAATGATAGAATATGTTATTTTACTAACTGCAAAAACTTAAACCTTAACTGAGTAAACAGAGCACACTGTTCACAGTTAATATATTCTGTACATGTATTATGGATCCAGAACATGTCCAAACTTGGCTATACCCCACCTGTCCACTAGGTGTCCTCAGTGATTTTCCTGATGATCACCTGACTGTCCTTGTGATCCTCCTGCCTGCAAATCTGCCTCTCATGTGCTCCTTAGTTCATGTGCATTAATACTGTTTATTATACATTATTTTCCCTCTTGTTCATGTTGTTTAGCTGCCAGTTCATTCACACTGTTGATGATGCTGTTCCTTCCCCCTGACTTTGTTCTTGCCACATATTGACTGTCACCCTGAGCAGTGACCAGTAAACAACCTTTTAGCCTATCTGCTGTGTGGAATTGCTTAATTTTATTGCATATTTTATCTCAAAGAGTGGTTCAGCATGAATAGGCAAGTTTTAAGCTGCACATGTCAATCTCCCCTCCCCACTCTTCTGTTTTCTCCTAACTGAGGCAATCATTTCTCCATGATGGGTCTCAACACGCAAGCCTGTCACTGCCTCTTTACGGTCCCCTCCACCGCTGGCACCTCCCTGCCTGTGACACACTATCATTTTCCCCTCCAGCAGTTTTCAATTTAGATTGTTAAAACCAGCATGTTCTTTATAGACAGTGTGGCAGTAAATCTTAAAAGCTGCTGTGAAAGCACAGTGACAATGTTTCCTGTAAAGCTTCTTGTTTTGACCCAGGGTCATGAGCCAGGCTGATCTGATAGAAACTGACATCCCATTAGTCTTGCATAACCTCACTAACACCACACAATGTGGTTTGGTTTTCTCTGGCAAGATTTGCCCTCCGCTATAACATAATCTTTTTCAAACACATCATTTCAATGCTGGCCTCAAAGTTTTTGTGCTGCTAAACAGATCATGCGTGTATATGAACGCCACCAAGCTGTTGTAAACATCAAGTTTTCACTGACTCATTATTCTTTGAAACAGTGCCGCACTTTGGGCAGAATCTGAGATTTTGGAGGGGAAAACCAGATCAGGTCGAGGCGGGGCTTATCAGAGGAACTCTTTTATTCACCAGACAATATTGCCACATACAAATACAACAATACATGCACAGAGAGCAAATTTAATGCACATATTTAGTCAGTTTCGACAAGTATTCCTCCACACTGCCACTGCTGGCATTCACATTTAGGAATTAGACTCTTGCCAAGAGCCTAAGCCATCCTTGCGTTTACAAGAGGTTATCATATGCCTTCTGAGCAGTGCGACTTCTTCCGGGGAGACTGGATACTGCAGCGAGAAAGTGATGTGACGGTCTGCCCGGACCGGGGATAGCTGATTAGCATGCTAACTTTAGTAGAAGAAAAGAAGTGATAGAAATAAGCGAAACAAGAGTTAACTGCTGGATTACTTTCCACTGCTAGAGACTAGAGACGACTCTTGGAGAGTAAAGGAATGAAGTTTGATGCTGTTTCTCCTTTTGTAACTTGTAATGCCGCAGCTGTCAATGCTAATGCTGGCTATGTGGCAAAAATTTACAAATCGCTGCTTTAAACTAGATGTTTTGTGAGAAACCAAAATGTATGAAAAACTACAGGAGGATTCAAGTCAGGTTTAGAGCTGAACACATCTGGCTCATGAAATCTCTGCTTTATCAACAGAGCTAAACTCTAATGTCGCATATGCAGTTTTTTTTAAATTATTATTTAATTATGGGTTTTAAAGATAGTGGATAAGACAAAAGCAATGCTACCAGGGATTGAACGCGACAAAGGTTTATTTTATTTTCATGTACTGTCTTTACTGTTTTTACTTGTTGTGGTTGATTACATTTAGTTTGTTCCTCTGTAATTTCTCACAAGAGCTACCATTGAAATGAATGAGGGGCCTGCATTTTTCCATGCATTTCTCTTGTCTGTTCGAACATGTCCTTAGACTTCTTTTGCTCAGGTGTAGCATACTTGTAACCAGAGAGAATTTCATCATCCTTCTTCAGTGATTCCACGCAGATAATGTAAAGGACACAAAACTGTCACCTTCAAATGAAAGAGAAACCTGGTGAAATTCCCTCTGGTTCTGCCAGTAGGGTCTGCGTGTATGAAGTGATGACCAGGGGAGATTTTTCCCTTCTGTTGCCATTAAAAAAAAGAAAAAAGAAGAAGAAGAAGCTCGACAAGAAAGAGGGCAAAATGAAAACCCTGAACAATTACGCATTCTTCCTCTATGGGGTATCTATTACCTGATAAGGTCAGTGCTCATTCGTCTCCCTTAAACACCCCGTCAGCTGTTGGCGAGCGGGCGAGCACGGAGGTTGTGCTGTGATGATCAGACACAGGGAGGAACTGAAGAGAGCACAATCACCGGGGTGCCTTAATGAACAGTGGGACTGTTTTTATCAGCACATGCCAGGGGAAATCCTCCATCACCACGACAGACTGGGTCACCTGGGGCTTGATTGTGAAACAATGTCTTCCAATTGAGCTAGCAAGTGCACTGGGCAGATCCTTCATGTTTTGTTGTTCGATAGTGTTCTGTTCATTATACCTGGTAGGAGAATTCATTATCTGAATTCAGGACAAGGCTGAGAAATTCATCTTCACAACAGATTTGTGTGTCACATGAGGAAAAGTATCAAGAGAATACAACAGCAGATTGTGTCTGGATTACCTGTTACTAGAAAGTGAATGTCAGATTTCACAGAATCCCACTTGGATGGTAGATATTCCCTATTTATAGATTGAAAACAATGTAGAATCAAACCTAGGGTTTCTGTCATGTTTATTGTCAAGCTGCCTATTGCTCCAGATTATTATTATTTTTATTTTTTTTTAAATTATTTTGGTTGTTTTTCATTTAACAGAGAAAGGCCTCAACCTGATGGGAGGTGCTTGTAACCTGCAGTTCCCACTTTGGCCACAGCACAAAAGTCATATGCACTGAGAAGCTAATACCTTTGCACCAAAAAAACTAAAACTAAAGAAAGGCGTCATTAAAAGTTAACAGTGTAGAGTTTCCTTTACTATTGCTTTCCACTGAGTCAGATTCTTATGTATGGTCTGTTACCACTGTTGCTCCAGGTGTCGATAGAGTCGATAGATTTTCATGTAATAGATTGGAAAGTCAAAGACTCCAATCAACATCAGTAAGCCCATTGATTTGTCTGATAATGAGTCCAGATAGCCAATTTACACAGGGTCCCAAGGCATATCACATCAATACACACTGCATTCAAAAACTTTTCCTCACACAAGCTTGTGTTAGGGAAATCCTTGATATTTGTCAAATCTAATGCTCGCAGTAATATGAGCCAATTAAAGGCTCAAATTTGATCAGTTCCTAAATAAAAACGTACAAGCTACTGCTGTAGCTATGATTTGAAAAGCTTGGTTAAATCCTAGCTCACAAAACATGGTAAAATATAAGTTAATAAACATTTCATGTTAAAATTTTTATGATTTACATGTGTAGCTTTTTGTTTCATCCTTAATTAAAGCTTTGGTGATGTTGAGATGACATGCAAGAGCTCAAAGGTCCCTTTTTTAAAAATTAAGAGTAGTGATGCTTTTCACGGCACACACTGGGAAATAATAAAACTGCTCATTATAAAATAAACAATCACAGTTTTCAGTTTTATGCCTCCATTAAAATCTCTCCTTGAATTCCAGTCCAGCTGAGCAACGAAACACAAAAAAGGAAAGAAGACTATTAATTAAGTTAACTTCATTATTTTCCATCAGAAAGAGTTCTAGTTGGCTGTTGGGATACATGATACTCTGCAGCATCATTAGTTAAAAGATAAGGTCCAGGAAATAGCCAAAATACAGTGTCAGCACTATAAAATGCGTTTGGCTGATGTACACTACAGTGGTGGCAGCAGTGAGGCACTTTTATCCCTCCCAAACATTTTTTACTTGTGTGTGATCCAATTAAAAGAATTTGTCTTGGTAGCCTTGAGCACACAGTGTGCACAGGTATTGCACTGTAGACTCTCTATGAATGGTGCAGTGAGTAAAGGCTAAATGCTAGACTGTAGCACCACGAGGACTCACACAACAATGAGTCACTCTCACTAAGTTTAAATCTGCATTACACAGCAATTTGTTGTTAACTTTCAACAACCTATTCAGCTGATGAAACAATTCAAGCAGAGTGAATCCCCTCTGATGAAAGCCTTTAGATTTGCTCTGTTTGCCCAAAAGAAATTAATGATCTGCGTCTCACCACTGACAGAAAACACATCAGGAAAATACAAACTATCCATTGTGTCACTTACATGCCGAAATCTGAAAGGTGCTATGCTCTGCTGCAGAGGACACTTTCAACACACTTTCCACTGTTTATCAGAAGACACATCTCTTCACACAACTAAGAGTTTACAGCCACACTAGTGGCTCTGTGAGGCTGTACTAAGGCACAGATATGCCTTGAACTAAATGCCAATGTCAGCATGCTTACATGTTAGTAGTATTACTTGTTCTATCCGGCTGCTGGACATGACATCTGGCAAACTTCACTGATATCTGGACCACCAACCAAATGCAACATCACAAGCCCCCACTCAGTCTGATCAATCATTAACACCCCATCATTATTAAACATTGCAGCGTATGGCAGCTGAAAGGGCATGGAAGGCGTGGAGACACAGGTGAGTGCAGGTCTTATCTGGACCCTCCAGCTGTGCCCCAGTTACCCATCAGTGCCTCTGGTAACAGGAATTTAGTTCACAGAGTTTAAAATTAGCCCCGGCATCTATCATTTCCCACCGGCTGAATAGGTTGGTGTCGGAGCCCTGGCATAGGCAATTTGTCTCCTCGCGTCTGTCTGTCCCGCCTCAAAGCACCATCACTCAAACACACCGACTTGTCACCGAGGACAGAGGCAGCGCCCGCAGAGCAAAGAAATATTGCTGTAGGACACATAAGCAAACACTCAAGGAGTTAGTGCATGCTCAGTGGTGAGTGTCAACAATGGCAAAGGAAGTATCACTCTGCATGCAACAAAGCTGAATGGAAAGGACAAGGAGAGTGAGTAAGTCAGAGATGTCTACGAGGAAGAAAAAAAATTCTGTTATGTTTTACAGCGTTTAAAATGCAAATGTGACGATTTAATTCCACCAAACTCGGGACTGAATGGAAAAGAAGAACATCTGCAACAAAGAGCTCTTTACAAATGTCTTTTTACTGAGGCCAAAGCTGCAGGCGCAACATTTGACATCGTTATAAATCTCCCCATGTTTAAGAGCTGAAGTGTCTGAACACTGGACAAGAGCTACAACACATCAGCTGGAGGGCACAGAGCTGCAGCGCCAACACTAGGCAGCCTATCACTCAGCTGCCGTCGTATGTGTGGGTTAATATACTGTGACATTACACACGTACCTCATTTAGCAGCACCAATAGACAACAGAATAACACACCTGAGGTCCAAGATTTGTAAATGCAGCCCAAGAGCAATTTCCTTTGAAATCACATCTCTGTCGAAGTGGATTTTGTTAGATTAGAAATGTACTCAATTTGCATATTTGAAAGTACTGTGTAGCCCGTTCTTTTTGTGGCTATGAAGCTGTTTGGTGTCTTTTAGCTCCTTTGACAAATTCTCATGTTTATTTCATTTTATTATTATTTCACATATATTTGTTACTGGATGCAGAAAACTGTTTCTCTTCTGAACTGCTCTCCATGCTCACAGATTCTGATGTTTTTGTTTCTTCTTTTTTTCTATTAATGCCAAAGGAACTAATAATTGACCTTTAGTAACCTTTACTGGAAACATTACACAGTATAATGCCAAAATAATCAATCATTGATTCCATAATTTAGCACTGGCCAAATGCACTGACTGAAGAATGATGCTGATTACCACAAATAACCAAATTCAGATAGCATTTGCATTGTGAAGGTCATGAGTGCAGATCATGTTCACTGCATTGTATTGTACATACACATGTGAGCATGCTTTCACCACAACATACACAATCCAAAACGTTGTTCGGAAGTGTGCTTGTTTTTAATATCACCCTGGAGGTTCAGCTAAGGACACAAAAAGCGGGAATAAACACACGCATCTCTCACATGTAAACATGTAAACTCACAGACATGAAAGACATCATGCCTGAGGGTCATGTTCTAAAGTTTGCTCACGCACACGTCGGTGTTTTCACTCATTGTAGCCGATTAGGTCTCTGCTCAGCTTGAAGTTGGGTGAAGCTGTGCAAGAAATTAGTTGAAGTTACCAAACTCTGCGTACCAAAGAATGATAATGATGTAAGAGCTCAGTCAAACCAGAATTTACAACAGTGAGATTTTAGGCTGAAATGTTTTCATTTCAAAACAACTCTGCTGAGCTTTGACGGTCTGTAAAGAACCCGAGATCATGGAAGTTATCATATTACCCGTGTTACATGACCAGCAGACTTCCAGCACCACGTACTCACAAATTCATTTCTTTGTGCCACTTTCTGGTATGACTGAGCATTACAGTAACTTATCACTGTAGTTGTTATTGTATTGCATTTAGATTTTTTTGTTTCATTAATAATCAGAAAAGAAGCTTAGCCAGACTACAGCTGCCGCATGTTAACACTGCTGCTGAAATAAACTGGCTCACTCACAAAGAAATTTGAATACATTTATAAATTGTAAACCATCCTCCAGTAACTTTGTTTATTGGCTCTTTCTGCACATGCCTACTTGAAGTTTACAGGTAGCCTAATGATACCAGGAGATGCCACTGTTGCAGATGCTGCATGTGGATCAGCTTCTCCTGTTTAATACCAGCTGCAGAGGTGTCTGGTAGAAATCACAACAACAAACCAAATTTTTTCCAAGACTTTTCTCCAACTTTTTATTACACAATAAACTACTAACTAGTAAGCATGAAAACTGATATTCAGCTTATTTTTCTGCAGGAAGGAAAAAATGGTTTCTATTATGACATTAGATCTCCATCAACTTTATTGACGTACATTAATGAATAAGGGATTATTATAAAAGGATTATGTCATATTAATGTTACTCTCCTGAAAACACACACACACACACACACACACACACACACACACACCCCATTACCACTTGACAAAGACGCTAAGTGGTTTGACCCTTACACACTCCACACGCAGCACACTGCTCATCAGTGTTCCCAGTCGAGGCTGCTGATATTCAGCAGTATTGATTGAGCTGTCAGAGTTTGTGAAAGGTGCAATGTTCATTGATCGCGGTGCTGGGCGCAGGTTAAGGGTAAGGTCAATCTTTTCCATCACTCCTCAGGATTTCTTCCAGTCCTGTGGAAGAGCCCCCCTCGGTCAATAGCACATTATTATGCTTCTTCACGCAGCAGTAAGGGCAAAGAAAACAAAGGTCATATTGTGTGGAAGGCACAGCCTCCTAATGAACTTTGCTCTGCTGTGCAGTGATTGAGATCACATGCTCACTGTGTTTTTTCACTCATAAGAATATAAAAGATAACCAATGCTCTGTGAAGTGACCGAATAAATAGTCTTTGTACTTAATTTTATTAACATAATATAATTTATCATCATCTTAGAGTACATTGCATGTACAGCCTAAAATGTGTATGCATAGATATGCAAAAATGCAAAGAAAGATTTCACTGACCAAATGTGAAAAGCACAGAATTCAAACAAAACAAATAAAGCTCACTGAATCTATTTTGGCCTGGAGGGAATTTTTGATATTTTTTGTTTACTTGTAATGAACACTAATAATCAAACTATAGTATTTTTTGGGTGCATTGTTTTTTATATATAGTATTTTGTTTTCTTTTTCATTATATCAAATTGTTATGATGAGTTCAAGTTATAGTTATTTTACTTCAGTGAAGGTGCAAATGCAGGGAGGAGTTGTCTTGTGTCCTCAGGCTATATGACTTTCAAACATGTAAATAATTGTCTAAGCACAAACACAACAAATTGCTCAGAATTATTATCAGTTGTATCTTGTGATGTTGTTTTCTTTTTTGCTCCATTTTTACAAGTAGATAGACACTTTCTTAACTCCAACGCGGAAATATGATTCATTATTTTTTGGAGTGTGTTTGGTTTTCTTGCCTCAAGCAGTTTTCCAATAGGTATTGAGGTTAACTAGACAGAGACATAGCGCACTTTGCCTCAGAGCTATACTTAATGTCAACTTACCAAACAAGAGCCATCATTTTGACACAGCAGCAGCCTCTCTGCTTAGAAAAACATACTGACCACCAAATTATCAAATTTAAGAATAAATCTAAGTCTTTTCTGAAAACAGAATAGGCATATATGGTAATGACCAGAGGACCTGCAACAAATATCAAACCTAATATATAACAGTTACACTGAACTCTATCTTATCTATCATAGCACAATAAATGGTGAGAAATCAAACATTAAAGGAGCTGTAAGCTTTGCTATTGCTACATTGCCAAAATTAGCATTAACAGCTGTTTACTTACCAGTCTAGAAGAAACGTTGCGAGTTCAGCATCGAACTTCATTCCTTCACTCACCAAGTTCACTCCAGCATTGTAAAACAAAGCCACTGAAGTTAGCATGCTAGCCAGCTAGCCACAGCCCATTCCAGACCGTCTCATCACTTTCTGATAGCGAGTCACTGTAGCCTCCAATCTTCCCTGAAGACGAAGCGCTGCTCAGAGGACACATTACAACCTCTTGTATTATCAAGTCAACAATGGCCGAAGCTCTTGTCAAGGGACAACCACCACCACCTGCTCCCGACAAGAAACCATGTTCGGCTCCAGAGAAAACTTCCTTCCTCCAAAAAGCCCCTTTAAGTATAACAAATGTGCAACTGAACTTAAAAGTTATGTTAATGTTAAAAGAATTGACATGACCAAAAGAGCAGTAGTATTACCAAACAAAATGTCACAATGGTTTTAAAATTATTTGAGATGAAATTCTGTCTCATGACATGTTGCTGTTTTTCCGATGAAGGTAAATATATTGTCACTGAATAACAGCCTCTGTTATGTCTATTTGTCTGCTTTAATGGTTTATTTGTTGTGTGCTTGGCTTTACACATATCAAAGCATTGTTTATGAGGGCATCATAAAATTTGATATGTGTGTTTGTTCCGCCTATGGCATTGCTGGTGCTTTGCACAGACCATTTCCTTTCTTTCCCTCTTAGTCTTATTATCCTCTAAATCACAGTCTGCAGGTTTATGTCCAGCTACAGTTTTCTGAGCTTGCACCGCGGCACCAAATGCGTTAACATATACATGAGATTGCATGGAAGAAACACAATAATCCGGGTTATGAACTCTATTGTAAACTCGGGCTTTATCTGTGTGTCTCATTTGTTAGTACTCTCCTGTAGCTGTAGCTCTATTTGAAGGGGGCACATTACCTGTTTTCTGAGATATATGGTCTGGTGCTGCTGACACAGAGAAATGGTTAAACACAGAACAATAAGACCAGTGATCCTCTACAAGGACAAACTGCTTACAGGCCATTCTATATCAGCTTCTCTGAGGTAATGGCCTGTGCTTTTCTCTTCTTCTGCTCCCCCTCTTTGTGCTGTCAAGCAAAACATTACCAGTGTAACGTTAGTCAAGTACAGATACATGTTCATTACTGCCTTTTATTCTGTATTAACAGTGTCTTAATTGTTCACATCATCAGGAGCATTGACAGTGAATGATAGTTACACAGTAGAGAACGGCATTGTCACTCAGGAGAAATAGATTACAGGTGCATATGCCCCTGTACGAGTTATAATATGTTCGAGTTTGAGCTGAGACTGCTTGTTTGTCTGCAGGATGAATGCAAGATTTGTAACAACAGCAGGAGTGATTTTCTCATGTCTTCCTCGGGGAGAGAAGATGCATCACCTGTAATTGTTTTCTAGTGGTGGTGGTGTAACAGGGTTTGGCACGAACACTATTGGCTCCAGCTTCAGCATTTGGCATGTGCTTTGCATTATTCTTATGAGTCAACCAAACTTAAATTCCTCTGGGGCCGAATTCAAAAAAGAAAATGCATGTCCTGTGCCAGCACTCTGAGCCTCAGGTGAAGACAAAGAAAAGAAATTCTTGGTCAACCTTCCAAAACACACTGTAATTGTGTCAGCTGCATTTAAAAATACACCATTGTATGAGCAGGAAATAGAGCAAGTCAATCAACATAGTGCTATTTTTTTTACCCAGTGGATGTGATAGAGGTCTAACCACAAAAGCATGCATTTCACAACTTTGTAATACCTTCTTGGTATTTTTAGACACTCCCTTCTATCTGATCTAAGAGAATGCGGGTACTATTAGTTAGAAGGAACTTGTCAGTGTCATGAGTGGCAGAGGGTGGAGTACTGTTAATTCTGTGTGTCCTCCTGGCTCTGTTTGTCTACCTCTGTGCTGGCAGTAAGCTGGCTGCCTACAGTAATACAACACCCACACTTGATGAATGAACATTTGCAACATTTGGAGACATAATTTCTCATTGTTGTAGTGGAGCGAAAAATGGTTGTTGATGAGAGACGTTAGAGGAGAACAGCCAAACTGGCCAAGGCAACTCAAATAACCACTCATTACAACTATGTTGAGCAGAAAAGCATCTCAGAACCGTGACGTGGATGGGCTACAACAGCAGAAGACCGCATCAGGTTTCACTCCTGTCAGCGAAGAACCACCAAAACAGTGGAAGACTGAAAAAAGTTGAAGACTGGATTTCTGCTGAGGCAAGCAGGTGGTAGGGTCAGAATTTGAGATCAACAGCATGAATCCGTGTACCCAACCTGCCTTTTGTCAACAGTCCAGGCTGGTGGTGCTGTAATGGTGTGGGAATTGTTTTAAATTACTTCTTGGCACACCTTGAGCCCCTTAATACCAATCAATCATAATTTGAATGATCTTAGTATTGTTGCTGACCATGTGCTTCCCTTTATGGCCACAGTTTATCCAATAGAAGAATTCAATAGAATACCTGTCCGGTGTGTGTGTGTGTGTGTGTGTGTGTGTGTGTGTGTGTGTGTGTGTGTGTGTGTGTGTGTGTGTTCACGTACTTGTGCGTGTGCGTGTAATGTGGTAGAACGAGTGAAGGAAGGTCCTAGTGAGTGTTAGTATGGTGTTCCTAATAAAAGTGCTTGGTGAGTGGTGCATACCGTTCAGAGGGGATTACAAAACCAAACCAGAAGAGTAAAAATGGCACAGCACTGCCACCATGTGAAATCTTAGTGAGGAAATTTCATCTTGCTGTTGCTGTGCAAACCTCTTAAGCTGGAAGCAGACAGGCTGTGTTCTCCTTGTTCTTTTTATCCATGACAACAATAATAAGAGAGAGAGAGAGAGAGAGAGGCAGTCATTCTGGTACTCAGATTTATTTTATTCAGATTGATTTGATGTCATTTTCTGCAACATTCATCAGTCAGTTGCTGAGAAGGCTTTTTCAAAATAAATCTGGTTTCAACATAGTTTTGAAGGCAAGAGAAAGCAAAACTAAGCAGGGAAACATTTGACAGAACAGTAAAAAGCAACAGGCCAGTAACTAATCAGTTCAAAGCTTAACTGTAAATATGTAACGTCACAAAAATGTCTTATTCTTGCACTCTCTTGTGATCAGATCTGTTCATTGACTTGCTCTTTTTACTAATTTCAGAACTCAAATGTACGAATCATCAGCTGAGAACTGAGATCTTAGTTGACTAAATTGAGTACAGATTTTCAAACAATTTCCTTGCTTAGTTTTAACACTCCATGAATCCTTTGTTTGTTTGTTTGTTTGTTTGGGGGTTTTTTTTGCCTTTTTTCTTATTTCTTGGATGGAAGTACAGAAGGAAAACAAATTCAGCCTTGCTAACTGATCTGGCCCTTGTGTGTTTAAGGCCATGTTTACCTTCAGAAACTCTTGTTAAATCATGCGGAGGTACAGAGAAAAAAAAGCAGCCAGTGATCCTTGAAACACAAATGGTGGCAGTGTAACACAATCCAATGCATATTAATTTTTTTAGACATTATAGGAATCACTGGTAATATGGCAATATTGCATAGCACCCTGAAAGGTCACAGATTTAAATGAATTTCAAGAGTTTCTGAAGGGGAAGAGGGACGGCTCTCCTTTTTTTAATAGACTCTCCTGCTGCTGGTTGTTGAGACTGTGGACTTGGTGACAGTGCCACCGAGACCGCCATAACCACCAGCAAAGCTGCTGCTGCTGCTGCCACCGTAGCCATATCCGCCGCCGGAGCTGGAGCTGGAGAATCCTGGAGAAGGGAAAAAAAAAAAAACAGGAAGTGTTATCATTAATCCATCCATGTCTCAGTGTGGTCTGCTGGTTTGGGTGTCGTTTATGAAAATGATGCATAAAATCTGAAACTTACCACCGCCAGAGCTCTGCTGCACGTGGATGGTTGCGCTGGTGCCTCCGCTGGCCAGTCTGAAGGTGTAATAATGTTGAGTTAGTGCTTAAAATTCAGAGTTAAAAGTAACGGCCATGAAACAATATTGTATATTCAAGTTCATCCCACCTGGTCTCCTCTCCTTCCAGCAGCTTCCTGTAGGTGGCGATTTCAATGTCCAGGGCCAACTTGACGTTCATCAGCTCCTGGTATTCGCGCACCTGGCGGGCCATGTCCTGCTTGGCTCTCTGCAGAGCCTCCTCCAGATCCCTGATGCGGAGCTTGGCATCCTTCACCGCCAGCTCACCACGCTCCTCAGCCTCTGCGATCTGGGCCTCAAGGCTTGCCCTCTGTGGAAAATTATGCCACAAATGGTTTAGCATCACATGCACATCCTCTTATACAATGGAGTGTGTTAATAATAAGGTGTCATCCGTGAGAATGTATCGTAATATACCTGTCCTTTGACAGCCTCGATCTCATTCTGGAGGCGGGCGATCATGCGGTTCAGCTCAGAAATTTCAGCCTTGGTGCTGCGCAGGTCATCACCGTACTGTCCGGCAGAGCTCTGCATCTCCTCATACTATTATGAAAAATACAAGAATGTGTATCGTGAAGATGACTCAGAAGTTTAGTTGAGTTGTTGCAAGTGCGTATAAAAGATGCAGGGGATATAGCACCTTGGCTTTGCTTTTCACTCACCTTCTGTTTGTACCAGGTCTCTGCTTCAGCCTTGCTGCGGTTGGCAATATCCTCGTACTGGGCACGCACTTCAGCCACAATGGAGTCCATGTCGAGGTTGCGGCTGTTGTCCATCTCCACAACGACGGAGGTGTCCTTGATCTGGCCCTGCAGCTCACGAAGCTCCTACAGAACAAAAGGTTGATGTAAAACAGTGAACTCCTTGTCCTTTTCATTAGATTTATACTGTATGGATGCTGATCAGCTTTAACTCAAATGCTTATCATACTGCCATGATATAAATTGGCTGAATTAGATATTATAGGTGTTACATACAGCCTCATAGACGGCCCTGAGGAAATTGATCTCATCCTGAAGAGCATCAGCCCTGGCCTCCAGCTCCACCTTGTTCATGTAGGCAGCATCGACATCCTGAAAAGAAAATTACGTACAAGCAGGAAGTGTTATAATTGGCCACATTAAACCTGCAGGATAAAAATCAATTTAAAGGGCCTTCTTGGTGCATTCCCACCTTCTTCAGGAGCACAAACTCGTTCTCCGCAGCTGCACGTTTGTTGATTTCATCCTCATACCTGTTGGAACACAAGGCAGCACGTGAGTACATCTTCTCCATTCCGAACATCTGCTCATCATATTAGACATATGCTGTAACTATTGACCATGTCATGCCAACACTCACTTTCTCTTGAAGTCTTCAACCAGGCCCTGCATGTTCTTCAGCTCTCCCTCCAGCTTGACCTTCTCGTTGCCCAGCCCATCGAGCTGTCTGCGCAGGTTAGCGATGTAGGCCTCGAACATGCCGTCGATGTTGGAGCGGGTGGTGGTCTGGTCCTGCAGGAGGCTCCATTTGGTCTCCAGCATCTTGTTCTGCTGCTCCAGGAAACGGACCTGTGCAGATACAAAACCAGAGTAGATGTCAAAGAATGTTCTAAAAACAATTATTTTATTGCATTTTCAATAGTGAATGGTCTCTAAATAGGGATTGTGGTTTGGCTGGTGCTTTAACTGTCACAGACTCTTCTCTGAATTGTTTTTGAGCTCAGTGGTGATTAAAACAATTCTTATCATTTTTAAAGGGCCGGATCAGCACAAAAAGGATTTGAAGGGTGTGTCATTTGTGCTATCGGGTTTTTGAAGTGCCTCACCTTTATCTGCATGACTGAATAGATAGGGACATATCACAATTGCCACACCCTAGTCACAACAATTGTAACTCATGAAGGAATATCTTTGTATGGATACTGGTCAAGCAGCTGTAACAGTAAATGGTGTAAAAGGGAACTTCTGAGCCTTTTAGAAGTCATAGAATACAGATCTTCTTTCTTGAAACAAATAATAGATTGAGTTCTATCCAGATGTTTCACTAACATGTGTATGTAGTTTTAAGTGTTTCTATTGTATCTCTTGTTTGGCTATGACTCATCCTGCATGCTCTGCTGAGCTATGGAGGCAAAGTCACAGTCACTCCAGCCATAAAAAAAAAAACTAGGTGTGGCAGAGAGACCGCAGAACACAAAGCAGCTCAGTATCAAAGATGGGAGTTTTTGTCCGAGTGCAAATTCCTAGTGTCTCACTCTGCATAAAGGTAATCACCATATAGCTTGCACGCAGCACAGACTGTGTTACTGTAGCATTGAAAACAAGTGAAAGTTGAGTTACAACTCTGTATTTAGCATTCGTGTTGCCCATGACAACCAGGTGATAGGTGAAATGTACAACTGACAGACTTTGGACTCTGCGGGCATAGTGCAGATAGATCCCTACTGTCTCTACCAGTCTACCAGGTGAGGGATGGGCGAGGCACTGCAATCGTTTGATACACACCCATGTTTAGATAGTGGGCAGAGAGGCTCAGACAGGCCACTGTAGATTTTGGATTGAAGTTTCCCGTGTATGACGATCATGACAGACTTTGAGATTTTTATAAGCTTCGCCTAAGCCCAGACGCTGTAACTCATTGATGGATACAACACCACAGAGATAAGATTCACGGCTCTCTTGCTGTGTCAGCTTTGACAGTTAAAATAACAATACTCTTTAGTTTCATTGAAAAAGCAGGTTGCTGTAACTATACGAGGTACTAAAGTTTTAAAAGTTTGGCCATTTCTTTTCAATGAGAGGAGAAATAAGACAGTTGACTTTTTACAGTTGTTAGAAGTAAATGAAGCCCAGGGAGGATGCAGGATGCCAGTAAGATAATGAGGCCTACAGTAAATGTTATATCAGCCATAAGAAAGTCACACAGAACTCAAAGGAACCAACCTTGTCGATGAAGGAGGCGAAGCGGTTGTTGAGGGACTTGATCTGCTCCTTCTCCTGGGTGCGGACAGCCTGGATGGAGGGGTCAATCTCCAGGTTGAGTGGGGCCAGCAGGCTCTGGTTGACTGTGACAGCTGTGATCGGTGGTGCGACGTAACAGCCTGCTGTTTGGCCAGCAGACAGACCAAAACCACCACTGGTGCTCATTGTAGACATACCCAGACCAAAACCAGAACCTCCACCAAAACCAGAACTTCCACCCATACCAGAACCATAGGTGGTTCTTTTTACGGAGTAGCTGGAGTTGGCACCTGGTCCTGCAAAGGACCTCCTGGTGCTGCCAGTAGAGCCTGAGACTGAGTATGACTTTCTCATCATTTTTGCAGTGGTGAAGGTGGGCAGCTGTTGAGCAGAAGAAAACTGAAGATGATCAGGCTTGAAAAGGAGAGCCAAGTCCCTCTGAGTGTCTGACAGCAGACCCCGTCTGCTTTTATGGCTGTGCTGAGTCAGGGGGAGGTTCCTCCTCAGCCACTTCAACCTGTACTCTCACTTTTGCTGTCCAGCCTCCCCTCCACCTCAGCCTACACGCCTCTGGGTCTGAATGACAGGAGTGGCCAATCCTGTAAAACAGGTAGGGAGGGATTGTCAGAAGATAAGCCATGACACACCCTGCACCAGGAGAGGCTGAAGAGGAAGGGAGAAAAGGGGTGAAGAAGCAGAATGAAAATGTGATTATATAAGGAAAAAGAGCCTCTGTAAGTGCCCTGAAGTTTATTTTCATTCATTTTACTACATTTCAAACATCTATCGTAGTAAAAGATACAATTGCAATTACATGAAATGTAGCAAATCAAGTATATAACATGAACAGATACAAAAACACACACACACACACACACACACACACACACAAACACACACACACACAAACACACTCTCACACAAACACACACACACACACACACACACACAGACAAACATACATGTATACACATATTGTACATATGACATGAAATAAATGTCACCACCAATACACCTTCCACTGAAATGTATCTGAAACATCATCTTGCAGCATTGAAGTGTTTGCAGGATTAACTGGTGCATCGTTTATGTTGCTCATTAATCTGTACGGTCTGCACAAACATACAGAAGAATGGAAACATTGGTAAAAAAAAAAAAAGTTTGAAAGATTTTTTTACTCAAATTGTATTTTACTTGAATATGTTGAGTATTTCCATGTTGCAAATTCCTACATTGTACTTTTCCCTTCACCAAGGGAAATATTGTTCTGTTAATTCAGCTGCACATATTTGACAAGTGCACTTACTATTCACACATCAGATTTACATTTTCAACCAGAACATTTGATCAGTTCAGTGCAATGTATTGTTGACATGGACATGACACGTTGCTTCCCTTACAAATGAAAAGTTTATTCATGAGCAACTAAACACACTGGTGCTCAATTCAGTACACTCAGAGGTTTGGTTGCTACAGCTTTCCTTGGTCTGGTATGACCAAGTTATTGTAGCTAAAGTTAGCGATTGTTAGCAAGGTAAATATTGGTGTGTCATGCTGAGTTAGCTGACTTCTCTTGTGCTACTGTTACAATAGCTTGGCATTTTAACTCAAGGCTAAACAGTTACACTCTCACTAGTTCTTTGACCAATGCTGATATTCTATCAAGGTGGCTCCTTTTCAGAAGTGAATCAGTTTGTTTCTAGCAGGACAAGTTCATCCTGACTCAGTGTCTACATCTTAGCAAGAAACTGCTCCACAATTATCTTGTCATCGGCAAGCCTTGCAAACCTTCATTTGCTGCTCACATGCTTTGGACTTTTGATGTGGTGTGGCCACACTGCCAAGCTGGGTCGCCCACTGGTCAACCCACAGGACAGCTTTCATGCACAAACCTGAAAGTCTGCTCAGAACAGTTCTCTGTTACTCTGAGACAAAGGCTGCAATACCTGATAAAATGCCACAGACAAAACCTGAAGGAGTTCCCTTGTGCTGATGCAAATCAGACACCAACATAAGACAACCCAGCACAGACTGATACAAGCAATGGCTAAACTATGAGAATAATTATTATTCAAGGTTATTCAAACACATGCCTCAGCCAGAGTCATGTCTCATTAAAGTCTTTTTATAACACCAAGAAAAAAAGTCTCTGTAATGCTGCCAGAAAGCTGCCACACAAACTGATATGATTCAGACTTACAGTTTAATGCATTTTGTTTTGTTTTGCTGGAGCATCCTTTTCCTGGCTAAAGCAATCTCACACATCAATTGATGATGCACATTACAGATTAAGTGATTGTTTTGTCTCTTGGACACATTTCACCACACCCAGTTGGTCCATAATCAAACACTACTGCTCTTGTTTCTTGCCCCTGCGCCTTTGGTGTAGTTGAGGCCTGGCATTCTTTTTCGTTCTTCCCCAACTTTTCACATGCACATGCCTTCAATTTCTACCATGGTGTGGAACTTTACTCTAAAGCTCAAATCTCTGCTGTCCAACAGCTATTTGGAGAAAATTTATGTGTTAGTTTTGCTACTTACAAAAGTTTAAACAGATGCACTGAAGTCAACGAGAAACCTTGTGTAACCTTTTACTTATCAATAACCACACATATGTAGACATCTGTATTTCTCTCATTGTTTTTCTCATACTGCAGTTACTCAATGCACGTACTTGAGTGCCACATGATGGCAATAAATCAGAACCTCACAATAGTGCAGGGCGAGCACAGTGAGGCCTCTACAACTGGCCTGAATAGTTACTTTCCTGAAGAGCTCGATAAACATGGTTTAAGAGTGGGGAGGTCTTAGTGAGGCTGCAGAGAACCCAGAGCAAAACCTGCTGCTGATTATACCCACAGACTTGGGTGGACACAGATCACAATCGTTATGAGCTTTGTCTGTACTTGTTTGAAATGTTATCGGTCACGGCTGTCATAAGTGAGGGACTCAAGCCCAGTCAAGTCTGGATCATATGAACTCAACTCAACACACGGAGTTAAAGTTCATGTTACCAGACGTGTGAGATGATGGCGTTCATGTTTTGGCATAGGTTTATGAAACTTGAGTAATCTTTGAAAATGTGGCCATGTGTGTCAGTAGGTGGGGCAGGGTGAGGGCGAAACAATGCTGCGACCGTCTGTTCATGTGTTCACATTATATCTTATGGGACTGTGAGTTCTCTTAAAAGCTGTTTTCCAGCATGTAAAAATACTCGCCAAGGAAAGGTATTTGCCTCATCATGACTTTATTTGTTGTAACACCCATGTGAACAAATACAAATGGACATAAACATGTGCAGAAACACACACACATATGTATATATATATATATATATATATATATATATATATATATATATATATATAAATCAGACAATGTGCAGCAGTTGTGCAATAATGGTCTTTGTATAAAGACTGAATGAGCACTTCTCTCAAGAGGACAAACTTCAAGAATGCCTTTAAAAGGAAAGTCATCGAAAGTGTTACCACCTCCAGCTCTGGCTCTGACGTGCCCCAGTCTTTGCTCTAAGGCTGCTACTACACTCACACTGATAGGCTTCGGCTTTCCCATACCTGATTTACATACTATGTGAAGTAACAAAGTCATATCAGATCATAGACTCATAGTTAGCTCTCCAGTATGTGTAAACTGGGTGTGGGCACATTACAGTGTCTGAGGCGTCATTTGGCAGCTTCTTTATACTGAATATTTGAATGACTAGCCATTCAGAAAACAGACATGACACAGACTGATTCAGTAATGCAAGGCCAAGTTTGCAGTGTAAATGAAAGCCTCGTTCAGTCTGCCTTCAGTCAGGTGTATACCATACAAAGGGGGGACGTTGTGCACATTACAAATCCAGTTTCACGATAAAATAAGCAGTGTGAATGACTGAGTAGCTTTTAGGAATACAGTCTTCTTGCACTAAAATTAATCCACACAAATAGCTGGATATAGCTGCTTCTCTCATATACTCCTGTTTAGTCTTTGACAGACACTGTGGTTGTAAACATTAAGAGTAAAAGTGTTTCAAGTGTTTACATAGGGTTGTGTCTCTGGCTTTAGGCGCTGTGCTTTGGTGTTTCAACCAGCTTTGCCTCTGGATGCTGAAACCTGATGAACAGCCCCAGCTTTTATGTCTCGGGGTAATTTGCTTTTGTTTCTTGTTTGTTTGCATTCAGTTCTTTAGTTAACATAACATAAAAGCATCCTCTGTGGTTGTTGCTGCAGCAGTTTGGTCTCACAGGAGTGGCCAGTTGTCATTATCCAGCTACATGTATTTGCATCACTAATTAAAAAAGCAGCACTGCTACTACAATTACCTGCACTACTACATATTTCCAACTGCAAGTGGCATCATTGGAAGTTTCCTGAGAACAAAGCTGTTGCAAATCTTCTCAGACTGTCACCTTCATATCTTATGAGCTTGGGTGGAGCACATTTTTGTCAAAGTAAGCCACTGGTTGTGAAAGCCATTCATCTTGGCAAACATCATGAGACAGTGACTCTCACTTCTTCTAAAGACAACATTAGAAATATGTTTAAAACTTATAAAGCATTTGACTAATCATGATATAACGCCGGGACAAAGGTCACTACAACAGAATCTTTCCCATTATGCCTTCAGGAGGGAGGCCTTCACATGCAATTGAATTTCAGTGGTACTTTAGAGCTCTTGTGCTCTCGACAACTAGCAGGCTCTCTTTTTTTGTTTGTTATTGTGCTCTTTAGAAACATTTTACACTTAGGCACGCAGCTCTTAAACCACTTAGTGAAGAAAAAAAAATCCTATAAAAGTGCATTGCTTTCAAATAAATTAAAGTATATAAGAATGTACTGTAGTAGAGTAAGTAGGTGTAGTGATGATAGTGATAGTGAAGAGAAATTTTCAATCATGAGAATGAATGTGAAGAATTCGGTGAACCACATGTGCAGAGTGACTGGTTAAACTGGCATCAGTCTGTAGTTGTGCTTTTCCAGTGAGGACTTTTTACTACAGGGCTGTGGTGCAATACTCACATATGTAACACATTCTATATTGTTCCAGTGACAGAGTTATTTGTTTCTGTGTCACCCAAGCACAAACACACTTGCATGGTTACTTTAACTCAGCAGCAACACCAGTGACTCAAACTTCTGCACGTCTGCCTCCAACTTCTTTGCTCTGTATTTCAGTCCTGTGTATGTTAAGCATACCTTTTTTCCACGGCATAGTATCGCACTCACTATCCATTACATGCCATGCCATGTTCATCTGTATTTTCACTGTAACATCACAGAAGTGTGTTATAGTACTGTGTTCACTGGACCTTCATTACAGTAAAGTTCAGAAAACTCAGGTCTAGAGTCCCATCAGATCTGAATGAGTATAAGCAGACTTTTCATTGACCATATGAAGAATAATGAACAGAGACAAAGGAGAAAATATAAAGCCTTTGGTCACACAAACACACCCCTGCGTGGTTGCTTTGGCATCCTCATAAGGTTGTGGGTGTGTTCATCATGAGGGAGTGTTGTTGGATTGGATTTTAATCTGGGTCTCACAGTTTCACCACCTGTAAGAGGTCCACGCCCTTACAACATAGTGGCCGCAAGTCATGCATGGAAATATCTTGGGGAGGCCAAGTGAAGAGAATGTGGTTAACCTGTGATGGCTGTGTAGAATTAAAGATCAGTTAACACAACAATGACTGTCTCATCAAACTGTCTCAGAAAATGTCTTGCATAAAAAGCTCAGTTGCATTGAAGAGTTGGCAGTATTTACTGATTTTACAGTGTCCCCAGTTTGTTGTCATGCTAACACAACTCCAAACACAGCCACACTGTTTGTTTAAGAATCACCTGGATATATTACTTTACAATTCTGGCCTTGAGCACCTTGCTAACAGCCCCCCCCCCCCAGACAGACAGACCTCATTATAAATGTATGGGAACGCTGGCACAAAACTGCCGTCTGACTGGATGACTCATCGTCCATCAGACAAGGAAGATCATGGAAGTTGTCTAGCAAAATAGAAACCTAGCAACCGAGCTGTTTGCTTGTGTGAGTGAGGATTTCAAACCATCTGTTTTTATATGATGTCATATACAGTGTCTGGTAATGCAGAGTTTTTTGTTGTTTTTGTTGTGCTTCAGTGATTGTATGTGCTGAGTCAGTTTCACAGACAATCAAAAGAATGGTAGCAAACAGATACTTTACAATGATAAAACTTGTAGATTTGTAATGCTAGTAGTATAGCTGATGGCAGCGTTTGTTTGTCAGTCCACCACTTCAGAGTGAAAGTCCAGAATGTAATATCACAAAATCTATTGGATGGGTTACCATGCCATTTTGTACAAATATTATTGTATGTGTATATGTATTCCTACCGATACTTTGGTGATTCCTTGACTTTTCACCATTGATTGGATTGGATGGATTTGTCCTGTACTTTGGTTAATGGTCAAATACCTGCAAAACATTGAGTGCTAATTTGCAAATGCTAACAGGCTAAATTAAGATGATGAACCTGCTACCTGCTAAACATCAGTATGTTAACATCATCACTGTGAGCATGTTAGCATGCTAATGTTACCGTATAAGATAAAGCACCACTGTGTGAAAAAGCTTTCTCTCATTCTGGCGACACAGCAGGGGTGCCGACACTCGACAGCTCCGGCAAAAAGACACAGGGTTGAACCAGGCTCAAGTTTTGCTGCAATGCAAAATAATCTGGCAAGCTGCTGCGTTGGCCACATTATTATGCTTATGCTTATTTGGTACTTTGAATATTTCTACTGTTTCCCTCGCGTTCTTTGTGACAAAAGATTAAAAAGTTGCATAATAAGACAGTTTTAAAATCCCGTTAATTTTACAAACTTCATTAATCTGTTACTGCAACTGCACTTTCTCGTTTGTATTTCATTGTCTCACTGGTACCTTAAAAAAAACATGCCCCCACCCACACAAACCCCAACATTGTTTTAATGTGGGGCTGTTTTTGGTCCGAATAGTCTTGTTGGACCAAAAGTGGAATAGAAACTTACTCTCAGCACAATATTCTTTTAGTGTTTTGATTTTTATGGGTCGTTCTGAATTCTTTGAATTAACCATAGAAATAACCTATCTATTAGTTATTTCTGACACTGGATAGTTCATGGGCTGTAGTACTGGATAGTGTCTGTTCCTGTCTGTAGTCAACACATTCCTGGGACACCACCCACCCAGTCAGTCAGAGGTTCAGCACTATCACTGGCCTCACAGTGACTCAATACAGCATACTATAGAAGTCATACACTTGTCTCAGCCTACTCATCCATCACCTGCTCACATAGAAATTAGTAGAATTTACATCTATATGTTCTTTACCGACACAAAGACCAACAGAGTCTGTCTACAAATCAAGTCATAAAGGGTGTGGCTACTCAGTAGCTGCTCAGTTATCAGTTATGGGTTAAAGGCCCTTATACAGTGAGAAAAATGTTTGATGTTGCAACTGGGCATCCCACTCATACTATACCTTAGAACTGTAGAAATGAAATGATGGCACGTGGCTGATTATGCCAGAGCTGCAATGACATGTAGGTTTGAAATTTGTTTGTAAGCATTTAAACCTTACCGATGTCACAGCTTTCACTAAAACAATTTGTTGAATGTATGTAAAGTATTCATTTTTTATCTTTGAATTCAAGCACACATTTCTGGGGTGAAGCGGATTAAACCCCAAAGTATCTCAATAGCCACCAACAGTCGAGCATAGAGACAAAAATAACCTGTGAATTTGTTTCCTGTTATCAGACAGACTAGATTATTTCCCCATAATTCATGTTGGCTGCTGTGTAACCAACATCTGTTATTGTTCCTACTGTGCCTAGCAACCACTGTGTTGTCATTATAAACTCGTGTCCTCCATAAGTCCCATCTTTTTGTGAATGTGTGTGTGTGTGAACATCAATGAATGGAAACATGGTTTGGAACATTAGATACTGTATACTGTATCTGCCATTCATTGTCATTCATGTGAGAATCTATGAGAAGTTGTGCAATAAACATTTGCTACATGCAAATATGGTGTAAATGATACAATAGCCTATAAAAGAAATAAAAACAGTAGAAAAGTGCAACCTCTAACAGCAGTCTCCAGGGCACATACCTGCATACTTGCGTGTTTGAACAGGTAAAAGAAAAATGAGAATGTGTCATCAAACCACTCCACCCTTCTACACCTCCACATTTGATAGTAGGAAATTATTAACCTGGGCTTGTAAAGCACACTCTGCCAACAGGATGCCAGAACTTTACTACTTATCAGCACCCAAGTCGCTATACTGTAACACAACAAGTATGACAGGACAAAGTTTGATATATAAAGCTATAACATGGGTGAAGCCAAACCATAAACATTAAACTTCATCTAATAGCCCAATGAAACCTGCCTTAAAGATTCGCCCAGAATGAAGAATTAACTAATGATGTCTGACATCAACCTTTTTTTTTTTTTTAAAGATCTTTAGGTTGAACATTGATTTGTTAGGGTAGGCTGGGCCAGGATTAAGCCACAATGAAATAACATGTACATTAAGGAGGGTAATTCCCTTCATAGCAAGACAGATTTGGATAGATGATGAGAGTCCTAACTGTAGTGGGACACTAAGGTGGTACCACATGAAAAATATAAATGAACATAATCTACAGAAACATTATTTTAACATGCCATCAACATGCATTTGAATTAAATACATTTTTCAACAAGTATTTGTGCTTAAAGGAAAGTACATGTATGTAAAAGTGGGTAGGTAAATGTAAAAATAATGATACTCTGGTGTACTCTGTTTTTAAACATATTATTAATTATACCTTCTTCTCAATCTAAAAATATCATTGTGAAATCTTGTATAGAAAAATCAGAACACATTAACAGTAACACATTTTTTTTTTTACATTAAAAAGTTAATTCAGGACCAGGAGAATTTAGTTTAGTAACACTCCTACATTCTTTACAGTGAAAGTTATGTGTGAGATACAGCCACAAATAAACTGTTTGTGCACACCCGCATGCATTTCCATCAGAGTTGGACATCAGTGATTAAGTCTGCAGGACTGCCCCACACCACACTGTGGGTGAATTACAGACAGATCACAAAAATGAAATAAAGCCTGAGTACTGTAGTTCTGCACACACTTTTCATGCCGTGTTAAGGCCATAATAATCAGTGAATACAAATGATGATGATTGAGCTGCACCACACAGTGATAACAAATCTTTTTAATGTCACCGTGTGTCATTTCAACACAAAGCTTTTGTTGAGGGAGTGTTTTCTGTTGACATAAAACTGAAACAGAAAAATCTAAGAAACAAAAAACTGTCATCCTGACATGCAATGAATGCAATTCAGCAAAAAATAAAAAAAAAATTGTAGCTCTATGGGAAGAAGTGAGGAATTAGGAAGGAAAACATATGATCTTTTATTGTGAAAAACAACTTTTATAATTAAATAGGGCAGAACAAACAAGGTTATGCCACATTGCCACTGTGCTGTTATCATATCTGTGGAGTAAAATGTATTTGTGATAGTGATAGTTATGCTGTTAAATTCTGATTCTAAGTAACTCTGGAAATATTTCTCATCAAGTGGGATACCATCTACCTGTTAACGGTCCACACCCAGTGTTTACCAGACACCGCACTTGGGGCATTGCAGCTTAGCTCTGTCAGATCATAGTTTAGATACATAGTTTGAACCAAACTGGTCAAGCTGACAGGTTCGCCCTGCTGACAGGTGCCCCAGAGTCATGCAGTAAATTTAACCGAATAGTCCTTCCATTCCAGCCCCCAAGAGATGCCTGAACGACTTGTCAATAGGTTTCAGGAGAGAATGATTGATGAATGTATTGTTAAACCAACTAGTTTCTCTGGAAGATACGATAAATCAGGCATGACATATTTAGGATGGTTGGCAGGGGTGCAACAGCGAAGGCGTGAACAACAAAATATGAAGGTTTGACCTTTATACCTTCATTTGTTCAAATAACATTTGCTTTCCATTATGCACCATGGCTGAAATTGATCTGTTAGAGAGTGAAGAACTGTGGGCTGCTGACCACCCATGTCCAATACCTGTCCTCTATCTGATGTTTTATCCAGACACCTGCAAGTTCCCATTAAGTACAGCGCATACAGCAACAAGTACGGTTATCCTCCTGTGATGCCTCGAGCCCCAAGTTATCCATTTGTCAGGTAATTTGTGGTAATTTGAGTTTTCTTAAATTAGGTGGCACTTGCAAGCAATTTCTGGCAGAAAGCAAGTTGCACTGTTGCATTCACATGTGACATGCCCTCATCCAATGCACCTTCACAACTTCAAGCTTTTAAAAACGCCTCTGCCGGTGCTGTTGCTAATTCACTGCTCTGCAGCTACCTCCTTAATCATTACTGCTTTTGCTACGTGCGCATCTGACTCTAGTATTGAACATGAATTGTACTGCTTTGCTTTTTTGTTGCATGACTGACTGGACTGAATTGGACTGAAGTAATATGCACTATTTATTGGTTTGTTTGTTTGTTTGTTTTGACAGCTTTTTCTCATTTATTGCCCATATTATTGGTTATTTTCAGCGTAGTTTTCTCCTATGACTTGCCTTTTGGTAATTGATCAGTTGTATTTAGTTGTATTTTTAGTGGCTAGGCGAGCTGCATACGTCTCGCTAATGTTCTCTTGACATATGCCCTTTTGTACGGTTCGATTTCATACCTGTTTTGGACAATGAAATCTTGCACAGGACATAATAGAATTATAATAATATGGGATACAGTACACATTTCATTTTATGCTGACGAGAATTACATTACAGGCACTTTATCATGTTATATAAGATTTTGTATAAGCAATGTTACTAAATGTAACAAAGTAGTGAGTCAGTTGAAAATAAGCCTTTTAAGAAGTCTTGTCTCTGAAAAAATACGTGGATGAGCTGCAAGATGTCTGTGTATAATGAAGGTAAAACAAACAAGGTTTTGTGTGTGGCGGATTTGAAAAGAAGAAGGCCTTGTCATATCAAATCTCAAGCTTTCTTAGACATATTTTAGAAATTGATTTTAGATTTCACCTCTGCTTTCGACTGTGGAAACATGCTCAGTTCAGACAAGACTTCATGATGTGGGGATTAACAGAGGATTTCTGCTCTGGACCGGGGATTTTCTTTCACAGTGACTGCACAGAGTCTGTCTCAGTGGATCTGTATCTAATGAGATCCCACTATAATAGCACTGGGACACCATAGATTTGAGTTTTTCTCCAATTTGTCTTTGAAATTATGATTCAAAACCTGTATTAGACTCAGACAAATATGCTGATTAAATGGCTTTAGTGGATTTTCTTCTGAACCTGTCAGAGAGGTGGTATTTCAAAATAAAGAATCAGGGATCTTCAGTGCCAAACCAGATACTTACATATATATGCAACCTGTTGAATTCAATAAAAGCTTTGGGTGTGCACTCACTGGTCACTCTGTTAGCTACACTTGTACAATTCATGCAATCGAATGCAACAGCTCTGCCATCAATTCTACTCTTACGAGGCTTGTATATTTTCAGTTTTTGTTGTCACTGTCAGTAAGGTGATGATTCTGTCTTAGTGAGTGGTCACATACTGGAGTGCAGTATATTGAAGGGTGTTCCTAATGTTTCGCCCCCCTCATGAATGTAAATGGAAAGGACAAAGACGGGATGACGGGTTGCTTTTCTTTCTTGTTTTTCAAAGGCATTTTTTAGAAGTTACAACCTACAACATTTTTAGGTTGCTTTAGATTATCTTTAACTCTCAAATGCTACTTCTCTGGTGTAACCAGACACATTTCCACCCACCAGAGTAGATCATGTTCTTTGTGCTCAAATGCAATGTGACTGTCCTGCAGCCCAGCCAGGTGTTGTTGCATGCTTTGGTTTTAACACAAGAAAATGGGCACACCTCTGTCAGGCATTGCAGGAATGATGAATACTCTTCCTTTCTACTGATTTTAATCCTCCATCTGTCTGTCACCTCCACTCAGAGGCAGCAGAGGAATTCAGACCAGTTTGTCAAGTTGACAGAGCATCCTTTTTTTCTTTTTTTGTTCATGGTTTAAAAACACTTGTCAGTCTTGCCCTTTTTTTATATCGAGTCATGTATAGACAAATCCTGGATGAGACAGATTGATGCAGTGATTAACAGTATTGCCGCTGGTGTAATTTTAGTGTTGGCCTATTAAATCTCACAGTTTACAAACTAAATCATGAAAACCTGGAGAGACATCAAACACTGATACTTTTTTACAAGTATGTCAGTGTGTTTCATTACTGGCATTTAGTATATGTGATTTAATCTTCACTTGTGGATAAATGTCACATGTTACTGTCTTACAGAACACAATAGGAAAAGTTAAACTGTTTTGTAAAAAGTTTGTATCAGACATTGTAATATGTGTCATTGAGACAAGTTTCTCTTTGATGAGCTCATAAACTGACTCATTGTTGTCAGTACGCCCCTGTAAGGTGTATCTGTAATAAACCCCTATGTTTGGGTGTTGTTGCCCTGTGTTACAACAGACGCTGCTGTACAAGCTTTGACCAACTTATTACATTGAAAACCAGAAGCACTGTTAAAACAATGTGGAGAGCATTATGATTATAATAACTCAAACAGCATTTGCCTGCAGGCAGTTGAATGAAGCAGAGAGAAAAGCATTCACTTGATTTTCTTTTCTTATTGAGGTGTGAACGTATTTACTCTGCTGGCACCCTTGGGGTGTTCGAACATACTGTATTA
>NW_019525245.1:3524897-3556809 GCF_002814215.2 Seriola lalandi dorsalis | reverse complement strand
ACGTTAGCATTAACAGCTGTTTGCTTGCCAGTCTAGCTGAAATCTTGAAAGTTCAGCATCAAACTTTGTGTCTTTACTCGCTAAGAGAGTGGTGAAAAGCAACAGCAATTTTAACTCTTGTCTCTATCACAACTTTTTCCTTGACTAAAATTAGCACACTAACCAGCTACTCAGGCACATTCCTCACTTTCTGATAGCATAGTGTCTCACTGCCTCCATCATTGTTTAGGTTAAAATTAGGACTTCCTTTAGGTTACAGGGCCTTCATCGTCATGGTTACAACAATTAATTAGACAATTAACTTGCTCCTGTCATAATACATACATAATACATAATAGCGCTAGAGGTCACCCAACAATATAATGTAACTATGGATCATAATAAGCTGCTAGCACAGATGACCTCTGGGCTCGTGTTTTACAGGAGTGTCCAATAAATCTGAGTTTTTATATGTACTTACCAACATCAACTGTAACAGCCCACAATTAGGTCAGCACAATTTGCAACCATGCATTTTATTAACTTATATTCATTAACTAATTAAAAATATTAGAATGAAAGTGTCTGCACTGTTCATCTGCTGATGACAGCTTACAGTTTGAATGACACTGAGCAAGTTTATTCTGTTACAAAAAGGGTTCTGAATTGTAATGTCAACCAGAGGCTCAGAGCTGGTTTTACTTTCAGCTGCTGTACTTGGCATTTTATAGCCCTGGCATATTTACGTGAGAATTTCAAGTCTGGCCTTTAACTCTACTGCATTATTCTGAGAGCTGTTACAGACATGATAAGCTCATAAAATATTCACCAGCTATATGTGACATGACAGGGCTCAGATGCAGCTGTTACAACATCAAATCAATGCTAATATATTGAAGTTCCTACATTTTACACTTTTCCGGTGTTTCATTGGATGCAGGCGCTTTTCTGAGCGATCGAATGAAATATAGCAGGTTTCAAGTAAACATTCAGAGAAACCGAATCCTGCGAGTCTGGCTCACTCAGACCCACTGCAAGGTGGGTACGGGTGAGTTAGCTTTCGGACCTGGCTGAGAGTGGTGACTGCTTTGTTGTGACATCACAAATTTACAAAAATTTCCTGACAGATCATTTTAAGGCTCAGTTTCTGACTATGGGCTTTGTGCATTTCTCTGTGACAAAAAATAGATAAATAAATAAAAGAAAAGAGGAAGTAAGTACTTAATACAATGAGGGACCTTTAATACATAAATAATACTCCTTTTTTTGTTTGTTTTGATACAAATGCACAGTTTGCCACCGTGACTGCCTTAAAGCAAGTTTAACTTTTGGGAAATATGTTAATTTGCTCTCTGGTGGAGAGTTAGATGGGAGGACTGATATCACTCTCAAATGTGTCCTTTAAATGTAACGTTAGCTAGCTTAGTTTAGCATCCTGAGCAGTTTCCATGATGTCTCTAGCCAACATAAAGTCCAGCACATAACGCTGATAAAACCATGAATTGTCATTTTAACACTCTGTTTTCGTATTATTGGATAAAACAAAGAAGATTTAACGTGTTGATTACTGAGCTTTAGCAGTGCTGTTAGGCAGACTACCTTTGGACAGAGCCAGGCCAGTATTTTCCCCATTTTCACTCTCTGTACTAAGCTAAGCTAAATTTCTCCTGGCTGTAGTCTTATATTGAACAGATTGGTATAAGAGGGGTATTAATCTTCTCAGAAATCAGATGAGCATGCTCGAACTATTCTTCTAAATTTTACTCAAGTGAAAAACTGAATACAGATTTCTGTTACTTGCATTGCAGTTATTTTTTCTATTTTTTAAAAGAAGAAAAAGCAGCCATATAGGTCACCACAGCCTTTCACAGCTCACACTGAACAGAAAGTGAATGCATGATATTACTAGAGGTCAGGTTATCACTGTCATCTCATGTCACCGATTACAACTATTGTTGTGAATATATTTGTGGTTAGACTGTATACTATTCACTTTGATATCATGCTTTTTCATGCAGTTAGATCATCAAGCGTTGAGACCTGAAAATGTCATGTCCAGGTGTGTGTCAGCAGCCACATATCCATTGAAAGTGATGAACAGTGGGTGGGATTGTGGGATTTGTGTATTTTTCCGTCCTTGACTTCATGAGCGCTTGTATAGCCTTGGGTGTGGCACCACCACCCATAATTCACGTTCAGACCTGTTCCTGTAGGACAGAAGAGGTCTCTTAAGTAAGCATTAACTGTAAGAGAAAAATACCCTGTTCCTCACTAAATCACATATGTTTCGTCAGTACCCTCACACATTCAGCTTTTGCATGAGTTGCTCCTTGATACAATTCGTGGCCTTTTTGATTTAGATTATATGTTGGATTGGTTTGTTTTGTATGTGCTTTGTGTGACTTTTAAATACATGCAATTAGTGTTTAAAGGTGTTGGGAATATGACATTTCCTAGGAATGCATTACCTTCAATTAATGTAATTCAAGAGAAACTCCTGAAACAGTGACCTTGCACCATGGCAGGCCAGGACTTGTCAGGTGTTCCAGAGAAAAGGTTGACTGAGTGGAAGATTACTTCACATAATGCAAGTTTTCTATGTCGGACACTGCTAAAAACACAAACTTGTTTTTCTGTGTATGCGTGTGTTGACATAGTGGAATAACTAAATAGCAAATCTCTCGAGGCTGATTGCATATGTTTTCTCATTGGCTCCCATTGCGTCCATAATATTTCTTTAAATAGCCTATTTTTCTCCAAATGTGAAGTGTTATTGTAAATGTTCAAATTAAGTGTTTAAAATGTTTTCACTCAAGTGCAACTAAATGAAATGTATAGAGAAATTTACATTCCAACACTTGCAAAATGCAACATGATACCGTGTAAATTACTGTTTGAAGAAGATTTATTGTTGAGCAAACAGGTGTTGCCAAAAGCAGCACACCAAAAAAAAAAAAAAAAAAGGTTTTGTCTAAATAGAAATCATGAAAACTATTATGAGTCATTTATATTTTATTGTTTTGGTACAGCAGGTTTAGCACAAGGTGTTTTGTGTGTTGATGGTTGGTGTATTTTTCCAAAACTTGTTCATATTAAAAGAGATCAAATCCTAAGTTACAGGTTTCACAGTGCTTTGCATTGGTCCAAGGACCAGAAGGAACAGCAGAGGAAAACACACACAACAGTGCCACCTGCTGGCTAAACAAGTGTGGTGCAGATATCACTGAACCCCCGGCAGCGACTCAGACTACAGTTGACAGTAAAGAACTAATTAACTTTCAGAAGCCTGAACAAGGACTCATCCATTAGCACCTCTTCACTGACGCTATCTGACTGAAAGTGTTTGCACCTCTTACAGTAAACACACACCCAATATTTGGTGAAGGCACTTTGTGAATGAACCATTAAAGAACTGGATGATAAAGCAGAGTGAGTGTGTTCTAAGGGCAAAAATCATGAATCTGAAAACATCACTCCTCAGCCACAGCTTCAGCCTCCACCTGCTCCTGCTCCTGCTCCTTCTTCTCCTCAGCAGCCGGAGCCTCGATTGCTACCTGCTCCTCCTCCTTCTTCTCCTCCTCTTTCTCCTCCTTCTTCTCCTCGGCCTTGATCACCACAGTTTCTGTCTTGGTGACCGTGGTGCTCTTCACTGCTGCTCCCTCGACGGCAGTGATGGAACTGCTGCCCGCTTTGAGTCCACCAAAGGAGCAGCTGACGTAGGACGGGGTGCGGGAGCTCTCTAGGCCGTAGGCGTTGTAGTTCACAGCTGCACGTTCACAAGTAAAAGGTAATGATGAACATGGACATAGTGGGAAGGTGGCAAGAGAGGTGACATTATATGCACTATATGTATTTTATATTGATCTGAATATATTTTCTGCAAAGTTTTTCTTGTCAGCCTATGTCAGGAACAGGAGTTGAACGGCCCGTTGAGACATTACATGTAAATAAGGTCTATCCAAAGAAAAAACAGAAAAAACCTTTTCTCCATTTACTTGATGCACTGCCACCAACTATGTTGTAAAACTGAAAATCCAGAGCTCACAACTTCAAATGCGTTCTCTTTTAATGCTTTCTGGACCTTGTAAAGCACTTCTCTTTACTTTTCATGCAACCATCACATAGAAAACATGGCTCACAGAATATTTCAATCAAGTGCAGATGGTGGGAGCAAATTTCGCCTGAGAGTCTTCTGCTAACAATTTTCTCAGTCTTGTTCCTAATGCAGAGTAAATTGTTCCTGTTCTGTGGGCTCATTCGCTGTTTGAGAACGTGTAGAGATACAAAACTTAAGACTCTTTAACCAGTAAGACGCAACATATAAAGTGACATAACAGGTAAGTTACCTGGGAAAGAGACATAAGGAGAGTAATTTGTCACATAAAGTATTTTATTAAAGGTATCTAAGGTGATTATTATTTATTTATTTATTTATTCCTGTTTCCTGGCTTGTTTTTCATGGGTTTATACTGTAATGTGGCAAAAATCAACAACAGTGAAACACTTTAAATATTTGCACCAATATAGGACATGAACTTACAAGTCTGCTTGGATACACTGGTCTTGATTCCAGTTGCTAACCTGTAGAGACAAATGGAAAAAGACAAGAACAAGCAAAACACCATGAGATCTACAGAGTAGTGTTGCTGTAAAGGATGCAGTTCTCATTACTCGCTCTCGCAGGAACATCTTACCTGGTTTCCTCTCCCTCCAGCAGCTTCCTGTAGGTGGCGATCTCAATGTCCAGGGCCAGCTTCACGTTCATCAGTTCCTGGTATTGGCGGACCTGCAGGGCCATGTCCTGCTTGGCTCTCTGGAGAGCTCCCTCCAGGTCTCTGATGCGAAGTTTCGCATCCCTCACTGCCAGCTCGCCACGCTCCTCGGCCTCTGCGATCTGAGTTTCCAAACTGTTTCGCTAAGAGTGGAGTGGGGAAAAAGTGAAGTGAGCTATACTGCAAACTCTTGATCCTGTAGTCTTTGTTCAGATAGGTACATCTAACTAGACAGTTATCTACACTGTTACAGTAAATACAGGAATAAAAAATGTTGTCAAATCAAAATCTGATTACAGTAAAATATGTCTAAATAAATGAAAGTGAAATCTGTAATCCTCACCTGTGCTTTAACTATGTCAATTTCAGACTGGAGCCTCATTATCCTGCGGTTCATGTCAGCAATCTCCGCTTTGGTTGACTTCAGGTCGTCACCATATCTGCCTGCGGACTGCTGCATCTCTTCATACTGATAAAGACAGAGACAAGTCAGACTGACACATCAAAATGCAGCATGACAACCTGGGTATTTTTTTGTTGTCTTGAAAGTCTGGTGTCATTCCAGGTGTTGGTGATGTTTGTTTTTAGCCTCACTTTTGGAACGGTGAGATATCGATTGCAACATACAGTGACGTGCAATCACCAGATGGACTGTGTTTAGTTTCTGCAGCAACGTGTGTGCACTTGAGATGTTTGAGAAAATGACAGTTGAAGTAAAATAAGTTGAGGTGAGATGTGGCTAAAGGGCAAAAACAAGAAAAGACAGGAGAAGAGAAGTCGTCCTACACCATGTGCCACAGCTGGTTTACATGTGTGATAACAACAAGTGAGCTGCAGGGACTGTCCTCACAGACTCACAGGCTCTGTCTCAAATAACACAAAGAGCGGCCTCACCTTGGTTTGGTACCATGACTCAGCCTCTGCTCTGCTGCGGTTGGCGATATCTTCATACTGGGCACGCACTTCAGCGACGATGGCGTCCATGTCAAGGTTACGGCTGTTGTCCATCTCCACCACAACAGATGTGTCCTTGATCTGGGACTGGAGCTCACAGATTTCCTACGCAGGGAAACACATCAGCATGGACAGAGGATGAACAGACATGGAAACACATAATTTTGAGGTTATGCCTTTTTTTTAATACCATATAGCTAAATAAACTGAAAAATGAAGTAAGGTTATTACAGCATCGTAGATCTGCCTCAAGAACTCAATCTCATCAGAGAGTCCGTCCAGTTTGGCTTCCAGCTCCACTTTGACCATGTACGCTGCATCTGTGTCCTACAAGGCAAAAGACAGCACTGAGAGAAAATCATTGTTGCTTATAGGCCTGACCCTGAGGCACACATGGTCATTGTGTGGGCTCATTGTGCTCAAAGGTTAATTATAGTTTCAAGATCCTGAGTATGTCTGAAAACAGACCTTCTTTATGAGGACAAAGTTGTTCTCAAACTCATTGCGCTTGTTGATTTCATCCTCATACCTGGAAAATAGAAAAATTTCAGTTTAATCTTAATCATCAAACTTGGCTTTTGACCCATATGATGCATATAATTGCAAATATCAAGCCCACATTGGCTTAGAATATGATTCTTGGTAAAACAGATAAAGAATATACCTTATATACTGTATATATGAGGTAATTATTTGAATGTATGTGGCGTTTTCACTAACTTAAATATACAAACTAAATAATGGATTAGAGTCAGATTGATACTCGTTTATTATTGCATGTATATCAGTATGATGTGTGTATGTTGGCCATTAAGTAACGTGAGATTGCAGTACAGAAATGCCAAACTAGGGTTGACATAATTTAGAAACAGTGTCATAGTTTGTCCACCAGAGTGCACTGACAAGTTAGTTTTTACACTGGAGAACATCCTGCTCACCATACATCTTGGTCACACATTAAAACATTTTTTTTTTCAATATCAATCAGATTAGTATCAATTCTGTTTTTATGTAAAAAAAAAAAAAAAAAAAAGAGAGAAGAAGGTCTACAGGTTGATATATCAAATGTTTAATTGCCAAAATGTATAACAGTGTGTCTAAATCTAAATCTAGTGTCAGTCTGGCCATAGGCAGGCTTTTTCCACACATACAATCCTCACTATAAGTTATTACAAAAATTATGTTCGGACAACACATGTACAACATGTTTTGGAAAAATTAAGCCTCTGGCAGGAACATCAGGTTCAGGGTAAAAACTTACTTGGTTTTGAAGTCCTCAACCAGGCCTGTCATGTGATGCAGGTCAGATTCCAGTTTGACTTTTTCATGGCCCAAGTTGTCAAGCTGTTTACGCAGGTTGGCAATGTAGGCTTCAAACATGGCATCGATGTTGGAGCGAGAAGTGGTCTGTTCCTGCATAAGTTTCCACTTGGTCTCGAGCATTTTGTTCTGCTGTTCAAGGAAGCGAACCTGCAGAGAGAAAAGTCAGTGATCAGTACACAAAGAGGTGAATAAATAGCTCTGCTTCATCTGCTTCATTTAGAGACGGCTGTGTGAGTGTATGAGTATATAGATATCACCAGTCTGAGGGATAAAAGACTGGATGCATGATACACATTTTCACATGGTGAAACAAAAAACGTAACTGTGTATTGTGGGTAGGAGGAGGTGGTTGAGTCATATGTGTGGTTGATAGAGTAAGAATGCATGTGAAGAGAGGGTGGGAGTGACTCAAAAAGCATGAATGGCTTCACTCTGTTTGCCGATGGACATGGACAAAGAAACACATGAACATCAACCGAAAGAAAAATAGCTGAAGTGAACGTCTCCCACCTACAGCAACCTCTAAATGTCACATCAATTACTGGTCACTCAGTTTGTCACCCATAGTGCCGCGTTTCAACACAGAGTGGCACTGTTTCCCAATTGTGACACAGTTCGCCCCTTTACAACTTTTCTATTCAGCACCCTGATGACCCTGGGTGGGGTCCTGCTACCACTCTGCAAACATGACAAGAGACACACAGTTCCGCGTGCGCGTGTGTGTCTGTGCATGCCATGTCACAATGCCATGTAGAGGAGGGGTAGAGTGTTTTGTTTTGCATTTTGATGAATTAGCCTCAGCGTGATTGATTAACAGGTTAACTTCTACCCTACATTTCTGCCGGGTGCCTCTTTAAACAACAGAGCACATTTATGAGTTACAATGACAGATAACCAAAGAATCTGATCAATCTCGGGTAGAGAACAGTGCAAGCTTCTGTCTGATGATTGATAAGAGAGCTGTTTCTGGCATTTTTCTGATGTTTAATAGTGGATGGATAACAATACTATTGTCAAGAAAATGGCTTTCAGATTTTTTTTTTCTACTGTAGTGATGTACTCCATTGAGCTTTTACTGTAACAAGCTCATCAGACCTTTCCCCTGCCACTCCCTCTCTTTTTTTTTTTCTATAAGTCTTTGCAGGCTGTGAATTTTCAGGCAATGAAGTTTGAAAATAACACAATATATAACATTTTGCAAAGCATGAACGTAAGAATGGATGCATAACATGAATACCAGAGTGCATGGATACGCCTGTCACTTTGTCTACTTTCATCAAAACGCAGGATATTGCTCACACAGGGATGTTACCCGCTTCAAGCAACAATTGTTCTGCTCTTCATCTCAGCCTTGTATGTGCTCTGCATCCAAGTTGATCCTCTTATCTGAGATCAAGACGCTCAACATTTGAGGAACCTAAGCCGTGACTCAAAACAGTCAGTAACCTCCACAGAATCACCGCACCTGGCTTTTAGCAGACTGCTTATTGTTATATACACAGCTTTTACAGGCAGTTTCTTAAGGATGATCTCCATTATGAAATCAGACCTCTTTCACCTTGAGCTATTTTGGCTTGAAGTGCACTAATTTCCTCTGAGGTTCCTGAGTGATTTTATACTTTGTGTGGACGTTATTACTTTTATCCCACCAGTCATGGATGATAACAGAATATAGGAAACTAAGCAACATGCAGAATGTGCTGTTGATTGTTATTGTTGTGATTGCAGTTCTCCCCATCCTGCCTTTATGCCATGAAAGAAACAATTTCCCTCTGGTACAATGATTTTTATCTTTGATATTTCAAGACAATGTCCACTTGACTGACCTTATCAATGAAGGAAGCAAAGCGGTTGTTCAGGGTCTTTATCTGCTCCTTCTCCTGGGTGCGGATCGCCTGGATGGTGGGGTCAATCTCCAGGTTCAGGGGGGCCAGCAGGCTCTTGTTCACAGTCACCGCAGTGATGGGGGCCACCATTTCATTGGCCATGCCACCTCCCACACCTCCACCGTAGCCCACATAGCCAAACTCTACTCCACCTCCTCTTTGTGCAGACCCCCCAGCAACGTACCCACCGACCACCTTAAACCCCCCAGCACCCACGGCAGCACCACTGCTGCCCACTCCCCCATAGGAGCTGCGGACAGCGTAGCTCTGCCTGGCACTACCCACACCATGGCCTCCATAGCCGGAGAAGGAGCGGCTGCTGAAGCCCTGGGTCGGGCCCCTGGAGGAGGATGACAGGGTGGAGTAGGTGGTGGTCTTCACGGCTCTGACAGACATGGTCACAGTTGGAGTCTGTAGCACTGAGATGGTGTGACAGGAGAGACTTTGCTGAGGGAAGGAGAGTCAGGCAGATAGGACCCTCCCTGGTCCTCTGTGCTATTTATCAGAGCAGGGGAGGGACCGTGCTGAGGTGCGATTGGCTGGTGTCCTCAGCAGGGGAGTGAGGGTTGAGGGGGGAGAGGAGGAGAGGGGAAGAGCTGAGGGAATGTTAGGGAAGAAAATCGCATCATGTTACACATTTACAGCACAGTGTTGGAGGGAGAACAAGAATTGCATAATAGTCAGTGTGCCAGTTTCTATAAAACTACTGCAGAAACACTGGAAAACTCTCCAGAGCTTTGTCCACTTTAACACGTTTGTAAAATGTCATTTTCCATGCTTGAAACATTACATTGCTTTCCATCATAATGACATATGCTCCCAGGCTATTTTGCATCCATAAAAATATACTGCACTTAAAACAGTGTCTACATTGTTGTATCCTGTGTACACACAGCACTGGAGTATAAAGTCAAACCTTAGATATAATGAACAAGCACATCATTTTAGACCTTCTCTTCTCCTTTACAAGTTCTCATGGACGTGATATATTGCAAAGTAAATTGTGGTTTCCCAGTGTGATGGCTTTTACGTGTTTGTGGGCAGCCACTGTATGTCTCATAATTGTGGGAGAAGCAATTTTACCCACTCGATATGATCCACTGACAAGTGTTTCTAGATATGCTGCAGAAAATCGTCATATCAAACAAATAATAACAAAAGTTATAGAAAAAGCAAAAACAAAAACTTCATTAGACTTTTACAGGTGGTTTCATCTAACACTTCAAAGTAAAAGCATGCACTTAGTAAAGTCAGTCTGTTGCACAATTATAAGGTGCACTTTGCTGGATGTTGCCATTATCAGCTATGATCAGTGGACCAATGCACACACACACACACACACACACACACACACACAGGAATTATTGATGAACATTCCTTCCATATCAGCCAAGTGAAGAGCAAACAGAGTTTGTCTCTATTTTACTCTGGACTCCACCTTAGTTTTAAAAAGCTTTTCCATACCCATAAAAGTAGTGTAGTGATAAATAACTCATAAAAACACAACATAAAAGTACTGAGACTGCACAAGATAGATAGATAGATAGATAGATAGATAGATAGATAGATAGATAGATAGATAGATAGATAGATAGATAGATAGATAGTTTTGTGGCAATTGTATTTCAAACGTGTACCTCAACAATCATCTCAAGCTGTGCAAATCATGATTTATTTGTCGCTGGGCAGATTTATGACTCATGATCTTTTCTGAGCGGTTAAGACTGCTGTCTAATTTGTACCAGAATGACCCCCCTTACTCCCTCTACCAGCATTTTCACCACACCCCTATTCTTTTGTTTACCAGGTTTTATATGTTTCTGAAAAAAAAACCAGCCATTTACCAGCTAATGAAAAGAACCAAATCCCAAGGTACTCTACTGTGTGGAAACTAAATGTGATTAGACAGAGAGGGTGTGTGTGTGTGTGTGTTATGGAAAGTACATGTTAACAACCTGAGAGGGACTTTCAGGTTTTGCACCAATCAAAAAAAAAAAATGCATGTTTTGCTTGGCTTGCCTCAAACAGTGACGTGACTCTTCACAATGGGGCTGCTATGCTAAACTTGGAGGCAACCATATAAGTACAAGTCTGCCAGTTTTTGTTGTTTCATTAACGGAACCTCTCTGACAAATATGTCATCATAGCTGACGAACAGAGCTGCATTTATTTCATGTCTTCATGGCTTCATCATGATTAAGACTGATCTTCTCTGTTCTCCCCATGAAATAATTCCTCATTCTTTGTGCATGAGGACTGTAAGAGGGTAATTGAAAGAGCTAACCCCCTGACCTGCAGTCTCTTAAGAGGCCAGTGATGTTTTGCTTTGTATGAAGCTGCTATATGACACATCGAGTCAGGAATGTGCTAACAGAGACACATACATGCTACAAGTCGGAGAGGAAGGGCGGAGGGAAGATGAGCTAGTGGGGGATATGAGAAGACAATTAGCAAAGATAAGAAACAAACCTATTTCAAAACCACTGACAAACTGACTGAGATGTTCGGAGAGGACAGGGTGGGATATATGATGGTGTAAAGCAATTTAAAGTAGAGTGAAGAAAGATAAAAATAAAAGTCCAGTGAAGGCTGCAATAAAGATGATTTCATCATTATCATCATTCATCGTTCATGCATCTTCATGTTTATGATATGGCTATAGTTAACGTGACGCCTGCAGTGCTTTATGAACTATATAACAATACAAAATTAAACTCAAGTCAAAGGCTAAAACTGAGGAAAAGCAGAAAGGCAGCAAAACATTGAAGGTATAAAAACCTGTCTGTAAGCAAAGCATATATTTTAATAAATGATTGGTTGGTGTCAGTGTTGGTCTTGAAGCTGCAGTCACTAAGCCTTAAATCACAAACCTCAGTTATAAAACTCACTTCCTGCTGCGCTCAGTGATGCATGTTCAAACAACCTCCGCAACAGACATGAATGAAATCTACACCAAGGCATGGAGCATAGAGTGAAACATATTGTATACATAGATGTAATGAAAGTGCAGATATACTCAATGCAGATATGCAGATACACTCAAAGTAAAAAAAAAAAAAAAAAAAAAAAGGAAAGGGGGGGGGATGAAACATGCGGTTGTGAGCAGACTGCGTCAGGCTTCTTCTCACAGCATGGGAGGTTTGTTTGCTTTGAGACTCACGCCCTCTAGTGACTGGATGGTGGATGTGGATGTTTTCAGCCCAAGAGACTGGACTGGAGGAGGAGGGGTTCACTGTGCCTCATTGACCATCAGAAATCTACTTCATGAAACTTGAACCATACTGGAGGGTTGGTTTAGCCTCACACGGTCACCACTTGGATCAAAACTGAAATATCTCAAAAGCTGCTGGATGGATTGTTATAAAATTTTGTGCAGACATCCGTGGTCCACATGGGAATAGGATTTACATTTAAATTTGCCACAGATATCCAAGGATAAATTCTAATGAATTTGGTGATCCCTGAACTTTTCATCTAAGCTAGGTGCTCCTGTTCCCAGCTAAAATTCCTTTTCATTTGACTTTTCCTCAGACATATGCTCATATTCTAAAATTATTCTGTTCTAAAAAAAAAAGGTAAATTTGACATTTACCATATAGGGATATTTTAAGAGTCTACAGTGTACTGAAGTTTCTCTTTTACCAGTTTTAATTCCTTAAATGAAATAAATCATTAGTCTCCACATGAGAAATGAGAGTATAGGTGACTCTGCAGTGTACCAGTTCTACTTCTGCTCCTTTTATGTCTTCCTGTGAAATGTCTTTGTGCTAGAAATGGACATGACATCGCACAGAGAAAACGTCTAGTAGTCGACACATTTCGCTAACCTCTGATGCGTGACCCCTGCACTACACGCAAACTGTCCTGGCCATAAAACTGAAATATAGAGTCACATAAAATAAATATATACAAATATATAAAATAAACAAACTGCCTCTTTAGGTGACTTTCAAAGATCTTGGGTGAGTCAATGCGGGCGTGATCAAGACAGGAAGGGAGGATGTACGGAAATTAGTGTGTATGGGTGCATCACACTCACATGCACATCCACATTCCTTCCTGTGTCTGTCAGGGTGCGCACAGTCATGTGCATGAATATGAATATGCATCTATGCAAATATATATTTCTGATTTTGTATAAAAGTGCGTGAGAACACTCGTTCCGCACTGAAGCAGGACAAGAGAAAAACCAAAAAGAACAATGGAGGGAAGTGAAGATCATTCAAGGCCGTGGCAGGCAGGGAGCAGAAATAATCTGACAGCTGTCCAAGATTTGTGAAGCACAAAAACTCCTGTAGTAGTTTCCAGATTTCTGCTGTGTGTTACTATGACTCACAGACTCCAGCTCCTGCCCTTCTTTTCTCCTGTCTTATTTGGGGAAGAGGTGCTCAATTCAGATTCAGATGAGTTTTCATTCATAAAACAAAGTCTTTGTGTGCACACATAATGAAAACAGGAATTAAAAAAAATTAAAAGGCAGGTATGTGTGCCATGAATTTGCATTATTGGTTAAGTAAAGTTCCTGTTTCTATGGCAGGCGAGGCAACATGTTGCCAACACACATTCAAACAAACAAGGTCATAGAGAAACAGTCATGAGATATGACTCAGGCTGATTTAATTCACTGTTCCTCTTTATATCTGCCTCTCCTCCTCACAGGTCAGACCTGTTGGTGTGTCCTGTGCTTTTTAATCTCTTTTTGCTGCCTTCTATATGCTGCTTTCCGTTCTTATTGAGTATTACTAAA
The DNA here is from genome assembly GCF_002814215.2 of Seriola lalandi dorsalis. Classification (NCBI taxonomy): domain Eukaryota; kingdom Metazoa; phylum Chordata; class Actinopteri; order Carangiformes; family Carangidae; genus Seriola; species Seriola lalandi. The sequence goes on along the minus strand of NW_019525245.1, from coordinate 3,543,148 downwards.
AGAGATCTGCAAAGAAAATGCACAGTGAGGGGCTGGTGTGAAGTGTGAGAAACAGTGAAACTTGATCAACCATGGTGGTGAGGTAAGCTCAGGAAAGAAAAGAACTAGATTGTATGCGAGCTCAGGAGGGTGTTGGAGCCTTTGCCATTTTGCCCCGGGGGGTGCTTCATTTTGCGCTCAGCGTGAAAATCCTCTCTGACCACAACTTCAGCCTCAGTTAAAACTTTCCAGGGTCTTACCAGAACCATGCATACTGGTGCTGCTGCGGAAAACTATGCAGTTTTCTTTCTCACTTGTCCATCCTCGAAGTACAGTTGGTCATTTAACATACAGAAAACACGTTTTCAGGAGAAGTTCAAGTAATAAATCTTGATTGTGCTGTGGTGGTTCACAAAGGATCCATGAAAAAAAAAAGTTTTCATGCTGACATATTAAATGTAGTACTCATGATTGGTATCACAGTTAAGGCTTCAAAGACAATTGTTCGAAATCCTCAATAGAATAGTTGTGTTCAGATATGAGTGGGGGTGAATGAGGGCAGCTTGTCTTTCCTTTTGATTGTATTCTGGGTTGGTATCAACTAACAAGCTAACCCTTTGGGTATATTTGAAGCTTGGTTTCCTTTTAAACCTGGCAGGTTTCATTGTTTGTATTGTCCACCCTGCTGACTGTGCTGAAATTTGATTACATGTCCTTTGATAAACAACTCAATGTTTATTATGAAGATATTATTATTGCTAGATAATTCTGCACTTTAAGAGTATAAATCAGTGAAAAGTGGCTCCCCTCCCCCTCTGTTTTAGCTACAACTACAAGCATCTGTACTGTAGCTGCTGTATCAGTTTAGTCCAGATAGGAAGGTAGGAAAAATCTGCTTGTTTTGGAGCCTGTCTGACCACAGACTTAGAAGCTATGCAGCAAATGGTAGACATTATGCCTTTTATGGGCAAACCAAAAGAATTCGGTTGCATGCTTACAAAGTAAACCTCATTTTGCAAAGAATATTCTACCCCTTTAACTTTTTTGTTTTAATCCTTTTCCAGCGTTCCTCTTTGTTGAAGCGTGTACTTAATGTTGGACAACATGTCTGCAACTGCTTTCTTTCATTTGTTGTGAACTGTGGTTTATGTGATCTCTATAGTTCACTAAATTAAACTGATTAGCTCTGGTTGCTCAAATGTGAATGTTTTAAGTGTTTTCACGACAGAAAAACAACACATACATTTCCATGGAGACAGAAAATACACCGTACGTTAGAAAAGGGGAAGATGTGGGAGCACATTAGAGCATGAGAGAGCAGGGGGGGGGGAGCAGGAAAGAAAGACTGGGGCGATGTTGAAGTGGGCAGGGTCTGAGAGACCAGCTGTGATTGAGAGAGAAGCAGGAGTATAAAGTTCCCCACTTCCCACTGCCAGCGTTACTTTCTAAGACGGCCAGCAGTGAGCTTCCACATCCCATTTTTCACTTCATTCTCTGTTGAGCCTAAACTATCTCCAAAATGAGCTACAGAAGATCCATGCAGCAGATGCCTTCTACCCACATCTCCATGACCCGCTCTACACCCCAGTTTGGTGCTGCCAGCATTTATGCTGGTGCTGGTGGACATGGTGCTCGCATCTCCTCTGTCTCCTCATCTTCCCTGCGCTCTGGTGCCCCAATGGCCTCTTCTTCATCTTCCTTCAAGGTGAGCAGTGGAATGGGTGGAGGTATGGGAGCAGGTTTTGGTGGTGGTGGTGCATCCATGGCAGCTGGTGCCGGTGCTGGGATCCTGGGCAATGAGAAGGGAGCCATGCAGAACCTCAACGATCGCCTTGCCAACTACCTGGATACAGTGAGGAACCTGGAAAAGGCCAACAGTGAGCTGGAGATGAAGATCAGGGATGCGCTGGAGAAGGGTGGGCCCGAACTGAGAGACTACAGCAAGTATGAACCCATCATTGACGACCTACGCAAAAAGGTGAGCATGGAAATACATAATGACCATTAAAATGAACAAGTGGAAGTTAAGTATGAGGCATAAGTATATAAATGTAATCTAAAAGTAGGAAGTTGTGCTTGTTGGTTGAAGTCTTTGATACAGCTTGGTGAGGCACAGTTAGAAAAGTGAGAGTTTAAATGCTTTAAAAAGCCTTGATGCAGACCAATATGAAAGTCAATGAGAGCATGTAATAGCTCTCATCATCACAGACAATGTTTTAAATGTACACTTACTTGTGGCAATAAATTGTATCAGTGTTGAAAACTAATTGTGAGAAAGTTCTCACTGAGACCAGCAGTATTTCTTTTGTAAGTTATCAAATTTCTTGCGAGAGAATGAAGGGTGTGGTCGCTACACTCTAACCCCCCCCCACCCCACCCCACTAATTTGTGCCACAAACTGGCCAGAACTTCCTCTGATGAATCACCACCACGAGGGTATCATCAAGCTCTCAAACAGCCTCCACCAGACAAAAGCATTTTCCAAATGCTCCTACTTGTAAATGGAGATTCTATAAGTCCGCTCTGGTGTAGGAGGGCCTCAATGTGAAACAGATGTGTGGTAATGACACACACACAAATAATCTCGGACTGCCAGCTGGAATGAGTGTGTGTGTGTGTGTGTGTGTGTGTGCATGTGTGTGCGTGTGCGTTTGTGTGTGTGTGTGTGTGTGTGTGTGTGTGTGTGTGAGTGTGTGAGTGTGTGAGTGTGTGCATGTGTGTGTGTGTGCATGTGTGTGTGTGTGTGTGTGTGTGTGTGTGTGTGTGTGTGTGTGTGTGTGAGTGCACTGGTTGTATAACAATCAGCTCCAGTCAAGCGGAGTCAAATGTCACATTCTTCTCCAGACTCCCCTTCTTCAGAGCCACATAATAACGAGCTGATGGTGGCCCTTTGTTTTATTCAACACATAAAGGGACGTGTATTTCCCCTTTCCTTTGAGACAGGACACCATGGGCACATAAAAAACTATAAACTGGCAAACACACTCATGCACAAAGCGTTTTGCTATTGCTGCACATATGAACACATACAGTTACATACACAAAGAGAATGACAGACAGACGGAGACAGTGCAGCTGCGTGAAAACTGGAGAGAAGAAAAACTCTCTGTATAACTTATTCAAACAGGAAACCCATTTTTCCAACAATACTAAAACAAACCAGATTCTGTGTTGGCACTGGAACATCCTCCCTTCCTGTTCTTCAGTTTGTGGTTCCTCTTTTCTTCACTGACTGTTACTGTGGATTCAACCTTGTTGTGGCCCTCGTGTGCAATTTGGATCTGGAGTTGATATTGTTACATAACGAAAATAGTAATTCAAATCATATGTTTAAATCTGTAGCTGTGTGAAACATTGCTAACTCATAACACATAATGACTTGAGCAGAAAACTAAGTTATGCACTGAATGAAGAGGCTTCTGGTTTACCAGTGATGTTCTTTCTAACAACTTAATTTAGGCCAGAACAGAACAAAGGACGTTTTTTTTTCTTGACTCACACTGATCATAAATTCTTTTTTTCTGCCCAGATCTTTGATAAGATTGCGGAGAATGCTCGTTTTGTGCTCCAGATCGACAATGCCCGACTTGCTGCTGACGACTTCAAAGTGAAGTAGGTTGCTTTATTTTTCATTTCAGTGTAAATTATGTTGCATTATGAATGAGAAACATCTCAGCTCTGTTCTGGTGTCAGAGGGTCTAAACTTTGTAAGCAGAAGTCTATACAGAGATTGTACAGTTGATGTGGTCTAATATCTATAACATCTGATACAGTAGGATTTCTGGAGTAGTGGGGTTGTTTCTGCAGGATTTCCTCGGGACCTCAGCGGTGCCATCTTGTAACTCTATACTACGCAGCGACGTGTGCACATGAGCTGGTTGCGTCTCTAATAGAGTTTGTGTCTGCGCACAGGTTCGACAATGAGATAGCGATCCGCCAGTCTGTGGAGGCTGACATCGCTGGCCTGAAGAAAGTCATCGATGACACCAACATGAGCAGGATGAACATCGAGAGTGAGATCGAAGCTGTGAAGGAGGAGCTCGTCTTCCTGAAGAAGAACCATGAGAATGTGAGTTGACACTACACCCGCATACTATTACATTGTATCGTGGAGCAGTGTGTAGAGTCTGACGTCTTTGAACGTTTTTGTTCATTTCTCTCTGTCTGTCCTGTAGGAGGTGATGGAGCTGAGGAATCAGATCTCCCAGTCAGGCGTGCAAGTGGACGTGGACGCTCCCAAAGGTCAGGACCTGGCCCAGATCATGGAAGACGTGAGGTCCAACTATGAGAAGATGGCGGTGAAGAATGCAGAGGACCTCAAACGATGGCACGAAAATCAGGTAACGCAGCACTAAAGGGGCAATCATGAAGAAATACACTTGTGGATTATCTTGGTTTTTGATGAACTTCTTTTTTTCCCCCCATCTCTTCCTCAGATTTCAGATGTACAGGTGCAGGTATCCCAGAACACAGAAGCTCTCCAGGGGGCCCACATGGAGAAGAGTGACCTATCCAGACAGATCCAGACCCTGGAAATTGAACTTGCTTCACAACAGAGCTTAGTAAGCAGAATCTTTTATCACTTCTTTTTGTAAAGCAGCAAATATTTTCCAAGTAAAGGTTGCAACGTTCCCATGTTCTCCAAAATTAGACTTGATTGCCCTAAAAAAAACAAAAAGTTCTCATTCCTTTTTGCCAATCCTTTATCAGAAAGCCTCCTTAGAGGACACACTACGCAACACAGAGCTACGAAACAACATGGAAACGGAGAAGTACAATGGCCTTATTATTCGATTTGAGGAGGAGCTGTCCAACTTGCGTGCAAACATCCAGCAACAGACCCAAGACTACGAGGCACTGCTCAACATGAAGATGAAGCTGGAGGCAGAGATTGGCACTTACAAGACTCTGCTGGATGGTGGAGACTTCAAGTAAGAGTTATAAAGAGGTGGAGGAGAAAAAACAGGTCGGGGCAAGGTGATGATGGTGGTGGAGGTGAATACTTAAGTCACTTGTTTTCAGAGTTTGCATGGTCAAGTATGACTATAGTGAGGCAGCACTGCCAGATGTTTCAGTGGTGACATGACCATTTCAACATGAATATTCTGAAAGTCAAAATGTTTCATTTGTGTTTTGTACAGGCTCCAGGACGCACTAGATGAGCTGGCCGCCACAAGCTAATTTGGAACAAAGGATCTGGGACCATACCAACAATGGAAGCAAAGTAACCCACAACTATCAATTTTGGGGGGGGAAAAAAAAAGTCCTGCTGGTCCAATCAACTGAAGCCATTTTTGAACCAAGACCACATACTGTGTAAACCATAAATTGAAGCAGTTCTGAATAAAGGCATTCTTCCACACCACAGTGAAACTGGCAGGGCCTTTTCACAAGCAACCACTGCCTCACCTGCCAGAAAAATAACATCGAATAAAAACCACATGTTGACCCAAAGTCATGAGTCTTGTGCATTGTTGCATAATGTAAGAATGTGCTTCTTTTGTCTTGTGATAAGTTGTTGTCACCATTATTGCACTGCATGGCCCTCTCTGATTGAAAAGCAACGTTTAAAGGAGGCACATGATTCAAATGATGAGACAGATGATTAATTCATTTCTGTTGGCAGAGGAACCACATCTTTAAAAAAGGAAAAAAAGAAACAACTGACAAATTACAAGATCTTAATTTTGAAAAATAATTTAGTATTGTTGTTTGTTGTGTCCTCCAAGCATGTCATGGTATAGTATAGTCACATGTGAATCACTGACCCATCATGTGAGTCGTCGGGGCAGCTGATGAGGAAAACATGTTTATGTTATGTAAGGCATACCAAATGACAAGTCTGATAAATGTTTTGGGGTTAAAATTCCTTTCTTCTCACTAAAAGAACGAAACCAATCTAATTATACAGATAATATATTGTATGAGTTATTAAGAGTGGCCAGTTAAATACATTCAGCTTTGAAAGTCTTACCGTTTTCTCTTAGGTAACTCCCTCAGTTTTCCTACTGTCCCACAGCATGCCTGTTCAGAGCCTCTTTACTGTAGAGTGGTGAAATGGACACAGGGGGGCGCTAAAGTCGTTCCACAGCATCCACACTGACGAGGCTGCCTGCAGATGTTTTTGATAATAGGCCCAGTGGGCGCAGCTATAATCTCAAAATGCTATCTGAGTATTTCCCTGTTATGTTATTTCATATTTAAATTTCAAAGGAAAAATTTATCTTTTTACTCCACTGCATTCATTTGTCAGATGTAGATGTAGTTTGCAGATAAAGATTTTACATAAAAACATAAAATTGACCTAATAAAATGTGATGCATTGTTATAGATTAACTGTGCAACACTAATATTAGGTTGTTTAGCATCACCTTCAGCAGCTACATTAAAATTCTGCTTACAAGATAATGGATCAGTCCAATGATAGCCTATAATATAGGTTAGATGTCAAGGATTTTAACACAATAATTATTTCGCATTGATAGCTCTCAATTGCTCAAGCAGCATCCATAAGTTATGGCTTGATATAGGTTACTTTTGAAAATAATAATAATTACATTTGTTAGTTTTGAACTATTAAGGATGCTGTTATGTAATCTATAAAGGTCTAAAAGAATATTAAGCAAATAGAGGAGCACAGGGGTTTTAAATCCAAGGATTTGGTGACAGCCTAAATAAATGAACAACGGTGAGAGTTACAGCTAGTTTCGTGACAGACACGACACAAACTCAGGAAACATCAGTACTGTAGCCGCGCAGATGTGGGTCAGTAAGCAAACAAGGGAGGAGACCATAGGAGGAGACAGACAGGCCTGTGTACGGCGATGCGCGCCCCCGATAATAAACCTCTGACGCCTTCATCCGGGAACTACTACGAACTCGCTCTCCAACATGGCGGCGTCAGGTGAGGTTTATGTGGGTGAACGATCTGGGACGGTTTGGGGGAATTTTAGAGGTTTACACGTCGATACAATCAAACACATTGAGTTTAGGGATTGTTAATGTCTTGTCTTATTGATCCGCGTCGTTGTCCCGCGTGTATGAATAGGTTTGTCGGTTGTTTTGGCCCCGTGAAAACGTAACTGCCGGAGGAAGGCGAATGAACGAAGCGACTAGCACAATCTGAACATTTTAACCTACAGATTACATGCGGTCTCCTCCTGTGAAAAATGTTACTGCAGTGTTTACGGTGTCCGCTTTTGAGTTCGTGCAGTATTACGCGGATTGAACGGCGAGTGACGTGTTATGAAATGTTTCTAACTGCGTGCAGAGCTGGCACATTGTATGTCCGTAGCAGAGCTCGCCGTGGCGCTCAGAGTCGATAAGCACCGGGCGCAAGCGCGTTTCGTGGAGGAGGGGTTGGGCCGAGGAGTCCAGGCTGCCCGGGGAGTCTCCCCACGTGTGCAGCCTGGCTCCCTGGTGTCGGTGTTTGATGAAATTGGGCAGCTGGGCCTGTTGGGTCGTATCATAAACACTTCCTTGGCAGCTTCATAACTTTGAGCCGTCCCGTCCAGTCGGCCAAGTCTTGCTCCGACGATGGCGCACTTGGATCCTGGCGCTGCGACGTGTACTAGGCCCTAAAACCTAGCCAGCTAAGCAGGGATACTTCCCCCGTCAGCAGTCCTTTGCTGACTAAGCCCGCATAAAGACAAAAGCGACCTACGTAGATAGCAAGCAAACAACCTGTATGGTTAGGGTAACTGTTAACTGTTGGCCTAGCAGCCGTTATGTTAACGTTACGCAGCTCCCGGCGTGCTAATGTTACATTAGTGCGGAGCGCTAAGAGAGCTAAAACAGTGTGTTATTCGTTTGTTTTAAAGAGCACACGCAGTCAAGGCCAGCTAGTTAGGCCTGTTAATTGTAAACAATGACTTAGCATTGCGTATTTGGAGAGGGTTGGAAACCGTCTGTGTTGCTTTCTGTTTGTGTGTTGAGTTTGTAACGATGTGTGTAAAGAATGTCCTGACAGCTGGGATTTTCACAATAAAGCTCACAGCCAGCTTTGTCGCTCCCCTTATTCTGACCAAAACAAACCAGGCCTGCTCTATGAGCTGCGAGAGAAGCCCCCCATGGGCAAATGACAACTGTTAGCCATTCAAAAAGACACTATGAGGAATGTTCTGCAGTGGATACAGGATTGATTGATTTAAACTCCAAGGTACATTCCTTGAAACACGCAGCCTGATGGTTTGAACGTATCACAACTGACCCTTGGAGCTGGACAGATAAAGACAACCCTCTTCTGACCTCTGACAGTGACAGTTGGACAGGGAGACCACTCCCTGTGTGTTTACTTTCCAATATTAAATAAGTCCGTGTTTTTGTTATCACTCACACATTGCAGTCTCCTTATCTGGTTTGGCTGGATAACACTTCACCACTAAACCTTACAAATAGTGTTTGTCTATGCAGAGACGCAGCGTGAGTGAAGACACGCACATACAAGTCTTTTGAAAAGCCAGACTGTTATGTTGGTGTCTTAAATAATGAGTCTTTCAGTGGTGCAACATTTCACTGCTTTAATATTTTGTAATATTTTCACTGTGAATTGTTCCATGTGGACAATTAACCCATGAACTAGCATGTTTCTTCCAAGGCTGACTATGTACTTTGTGTTCATTTTATCTAGGTAAGAAGAAGAATAAGAAGGGGAAGACCCTCACTCTGACTGACTTCTTGGCAGAGGACAGTGGAGGAAGCGGCGTGGCCCCCAGCTACCCGACCAAGTCCACTAGCTGGGCCGATGAGACTGACGACCTGGACGGAGATGGTGAGCATGCACTGAAATGCACATAAAGACTTTATCTTCCATGCCTGCCACCTGTCTTGCATTTTTCCATATAACTATTAAAATCAGTTTCATCTCACGGTTGCTTGGGCAGTCTCTAACTGGATTGGAGAGAAAGGAAAATGCCTTTAAGAATGCAGTCAAACTGGTAGTGCCATCAACATACGGTGGGGGTGAAAATGACACTTTCCCATTCAAGTGAAATCAAGTAGTCTGACACTTGACTGAATTTAAAACAAGTTTTTGTTTAGTCTGGTCTTTTTAAGTCATAGAGCATTAAGAGAATTTCAGGTAGACTTGTGAACCATTTAGTATAGATGGCTGAACACACCATTACTGCTATAAATACATAAATGATCATGCTGCTGGTGCTTTCCAGTTAACTGTTGAGCCTGCGGCACTGCCTTTTGAAATGTGAAACATGAAACCATCAAGTTAATTGTCAGATTTCGTAATGACATTGGACCCAGGTCTGAGCTTCATATGTCAACTGAAAACTCATCACTGCACTGTTTTGACATGAATTTGCTAACATGTTTGTACAGAATTGGGATGGCTGTTTTGAATATTAAATGGTGGTTTGATATCATGGGTGGAGGCCTCACATGTTAAATTAATCATCAAAACTCCATATTTTCAACCACAGAATAGGGTCAGATAGTCAGATATATTTACTATTTATATATATATATTTTTTTTTTTTCTTCCTGTTATCAGCTATGCACACTTGCTATCTGGAGTTTCTCGTATGCATTCTTGCATCTGACGATGTGTATTTTTTTCATCCTGCTCATTTCCTTTTTATAGCAAATACAACTTTGTCATATTAATGTGCATGATACATTCAAATGTAGGCTGCTTAAGGTCAGAATTCAGATTTTTTTTTTTTTTTGAGACAAAAAGGTGCCATAGAAATACATTTCAGGGCAGTTTCATTTCAGATACTTAATATCATATTATGACTTTTATATCATTCTAGTATTTGACCAAAGGTTTTTGACTATCAGACCAGTATCTACCTCATAGAACAATAACACAATACGCATCAAAATAAATTCACTTTTCTCAGAACACATCTGCTGAAGTATAACAGCATGTAAGGTAAAAAGTTTGACATGGTTGTTATAGTTTCTCTCTTGTATGTATTTGGATGTTGATATGAGTCCTGATGCTTAGATTTTCCCATTTATTGTAATAAAGTCTTTGTTACCATTTTATTTTATGTAAGTCTCAGAATGCAAGAACTCCATGAACTGAAGAACCCAAGTATTAGAGAGAAAATAATCAGTTGAAAGCAAGTTTAATGTTAGAGTTGCAACAATTAATCAATTAATCAATTAGTACATCAACAAAAAATTACTCTACAGCTATCCAGACAATCAAATATTCATTTTAGTCACTTTTTAAACAAAAACAGTAAGATTTTTTTTTTGTCACACATGATGGTAAACTACGTGTGTAGAGTGTTGAACTGTTGGCTGGAAAAAACAAGATGACGACGCCACCTGGGTTGTTGGAAATTATTTTGAACAATTTTCTGACCTTTTATATAGAGAAAATGATTAATTGAGAAAACAATTATAGGATTAATCAATAATGAAACAGTTGTTATTTGTGCACTGTTTGATGTAACTCTGCCCATATTTCCAGTCTCGACTTCGTGGCACACGGAGGAGGATACGTACCGGGCACCGCCCATTGACCGCTCCATCCTGCCCACAGCACCTCGCTCAGCCCGTGAACCCAATATCGACCGTTCCCGACTGCCCCGCAGCCCGCCGTACACGGCCTTCCTGGGCAACCTGCCCTATGAAGTCACTGAAGAATCGATCAAAGATTTTTTCCGCGGCTTGGCAGTAGGTGTAACAAACACATGCGTTCTGGGACATATGACACATAGCACTACAGTTACTGCACCTCTTTGTTTTGCAAAGCAGCAGAGCCAGTGAAACTCAAGTGACAGTTTCAGTTTCAGTCTTATTTGCTCTTTACAGGACCTGGTCTACACAACACAGGTCAAACTTTTTTTCCTTGTGTCCATGGACAGATCTTAAAGTAACGCCCTAATGTTCCTCAACTTTTTTTTTTTCCACAGATAACAGAGCTGGCAAAAGCCCGATTGTCCACAGAATGGCCATAAAATAGCCAGTTTTTGGTCAAAAATATCACTTAATCACTTTCATGTAGTTTGCTAATGCCTGTCTCTGGCTCACCAGGCATAGCTAAGTAGGACCCATTGCTTGAAATGGTTACAAACATGCAAGCAACCAGAGATTATATTATTATATTATTATTGAGATTATTCAGCCAACTTGTTTTACTAAAGCTACCTACAACAGTGTCTGTCACAATCCTGAACTGGACATTTCTTATTTAGGGTAAGGGCAGGAATTAATCTCATCTGGAAAGTAATCAATCAACCCATTTCTTCCATATTTTTCATTTGCAGACTGCCCTTTGTATTTCCTGATCTTATTTGGGTGAGCTGCAGAGTGCTGGGCCCAAATCAGCATGTTCTCTGTTTCTTATGTTATTCTGTCAATATCTTCCTCTCCAGATCAGTGCAGTGCGCCTGCCTCGAGAGCCCAGTAACCCAGAGAGGCTGAAGGGCTTTGGCTATGCTGAATTTGACGATGTGGACTCCCTCTTGAGGGCCCTCAGTCTCAATGAGGAGGTGAGATGATACAGCAACTAATGAATGTCCATTTTAAAACATTTTTGGGGATTTTTATTTTTTAACCTAACTAAAATGAAAGTATGACTGTACAAGTTCTTTGTCACTGTATCGCACAATAAAATATTTTTTATTAGCTGCATTGCATAAGAGAAGTAAGATGTATAGTTCTACCAGAGGTTACATAGTCAGAATGTATAAAAATGTATGTAGTAGAATCACTAACTATTTGTCCCTTCTGTCTGTTCATGCCAACAGAACTTGGGAAACCGAAGGATCCGTGTGGATATTGCAGACCAGTCTAATGATAAAGGTACACTGCTAACTTTTATTTCTGCAATTTTTTCTGGCCTTAGTGACCATTTAGAATAATTAAGGCAAAGGAGGTACAACCCCCAGCCTTCATATTCCACAATTAAATTCAACATCATCTTGTCTTCTTTACACCCCAGAGAGAGACAGTGGGCTTATGGGAGGACGAGACAGGGGTGGACGGATGGCGGACATGGGCCCTGACAAGACAGACAGTGACTGGAGAGCTCGGCCAAGTGCAGACAACGATGATGGACCTCCCAGGAGAGATGATGCCTTTGGAGAGAGTGAGTCAGAAATGGTTTTGTTTGTGCTTCAACATCCAAACTTATTTCACAACTTATCCCAGTGTTATTCTGTTAGTAGTTTTGGATACAAGGAACTTTTTCTTTTTTTATCACTGTTTGATGTTCAAAGATCAACAGTCCATTACCAGAGGAATTCCATGTGTGAAACACAGTTGACTCATTTTTCTCTTTAGGAATGTTCCTAATGACTTCTTTCTGTTGATTTATTGGTAATATAAATTTAGAATAGTCAACTAGTTTAAAAGTTAGTAAGTTTAAAAAAAATAAATAAATAATTGAAAACGGCGTGTTTGAGTAAACAATGTTATAATGGTTTGTCTAGTGTGGCTAAAGTTAACGGTGCTAGCACCAGCAACCATATTTCCTTGCAGGTTATGAATGCAGTTTCACATTGCTGTGGTTCACTGGTTGTATGCCAATTTATTTTGACAAAGCCTACATACAACCTTATTTTCATTTTCCAGATCAAAATATTGCCAAATTTCAAATCAATATCACGATTATTTCAAACTTGATTTAAATAATTAACCATTACTTTAGCGCTAATTGATTTTTCTCTTTTTTTGAGGCACACACTCTTAGCATTCAATGTAGTTGTATTCCAAGTGAATAAACAAATTGACAGTGTTATCTTTGATCACTATCCATATTGCATTCAAAACTGTCTAGTAGCCGTTACTGATAAGACCCAATCAGAAGGCGAGGCAGGTGTCGGACTAATGTTAGTTGGACGAGTCAGAGGCATGTGCCGGAACACGAGGTATAATTTTTGTGGACATTTCATGAACTCATGCATTGTGGAAAATATTAACTGAATTAACTGACCTGAGCAAGATTAAATCAGCGAGAGGTTGTAAATGTTGGTTTTAATACTATTTCAGTTAATTGTCCAGCCCCGATGTCATATGTCCCACTTTCCATCTTGAATGTTTGCAACATTCGGGCATTAGCATGGGGAGAGTGGAGCTGCCGTCTGCTGAGGCTGCAGCCGACTAGTGGTGGGCTGCTGCGTGACATGTTGACGTGACGTGTTGTAAATCAATAAAATATTAATAATTACTTTAACTGGCTATATTATATGTAGTGCTGATTAGAGAATGAAACAACATTTAATTATTTATTCAACAATTTTAGTACATGTCTAATTGTCTTATGATTCTTGCAGGATCACGGGACCGCTACGAGTCAGATCGTTACAGAGATGGGCCACGGCGCGACAGTGATCGTTACGATAGTGGCAGAGACCGCTACCGGGATCGCTATGATGACAGGGACCGCAGAGACTACGACAGAGGAGGTGAGTAGTTGTACTTGTGAAGGCCCTGTATTCTCCGTCACTTGTTTTTTTGGCTGCTCCTTGATTATTTATTTATTTTTTGTTTGTTTGTTTGTTTTAACATTCCCATCCTAATTGAATCAGTCTTTAATTAGGCTTGTGGCTGTATTTCCTGTCCATATCATCTCTCCAGGTTTTTTATTTTTTATCTCTTAACCATTTTCTCCCCTGTGCCCCTGACATTCTAGGTTTTGACTCTCGTGGTGGTGGAGGAGGTCGTCGTGCCTTTGGCAGTGGCTTCCGCCGTGATTATGATGACAGTCGGGGTAGCAGTGATCGTTATGGGGACAGGGATCGTTATGGCGACCGTGAAGACCGGTATGAGAGACGGGATGATAGGCGTGAGGAGAGAGGTGAGAATTCAGTATATTAATGCGCTGCATTATTTCTAAACGGATCTCAAATAAAATCATTTGAGTGTTGGTGTTTGTCAGTAATTTGGGTGTTCCATATTTACCACAAATCCAATTAATGTAAATGAAAACAAAATTTAAAAAAGGAATTATATATTTTCCATCCTCTGATATTCACTGTCACCCCACCCTATATTAATATCCTCTCCTCTGCTCGCTCCAGCTCCTCAGCAGAGACCCAAGCTGAACCTAAAACCCCGTAGTGTGCCCAAGGAGGAGGAAGGTAGTGGCGGCGGCGGAGGAGGTGGTGGTGGCGGCGGAGGCGGCAGCGGCGGCAGTGGGGGCGGCGGCAGCGGCAGCAGTGGTGGTGGTACTTCCCCCGCTGCAGCTCCAAGTTCCAGCAGCAGGGCCTCATCCATCTTTGGTGGGGCCAAGCCTGTTGACACAGCAGCCAAGGAGAGGGAGGTAGAGGAGAGGCTGAAGAAGGAGGAAGAGAGACTGCAGAGGCAGCTGGAGGAAGACAAAGGCCGGGGACCCGACAGAAAGATGCGAGACAGGTCAGGGGTAGACATGATTGTCAGTAAACAATGTTGATGAAGTGATGGCTACCATTATTTTGTGAGAGTTTTTAAATATTCAATATTTCATGTTCATGTTGTTGCTTAAGATTTTTATATTTCTTCCTTTTCAGGGACCCAAGCTGGCGCAATGAGGAAACTCATACTGAGCGATCTCGCACAGGAAGTGAGTCCTCACAGCAAGGAAGCACTTCTGGAAGGGGTGAGAAAACTCTGCACTGCAATCTTACATAGCTTGTATTCGGGAATCTGATTTCTCCTCGTAAACCTGAAAGCGACTGTCTCCTATTTTCTATTTACTTGATTCACTTTAACATTATGCTCCTCTTATCTTCTTCTGCCAGGGTCCCGGTGTCGAGATAACGAGCGCTCCGGGGAGAATGAGGTTTTCAGTGGGAGAGAAGGTGACCCTTCCTCCCCTGGGCCATCCTCACGCCCACCCTCTACCAGCTCCTCCAAGGAGCCACTGAAGGTGATGCCTGCCCCTCCTCCCAAGGAGAACGCCTGGGCCAAGAGAAGTGCAGTCAGTACAGGCTCTAGTGAGGGTGATGGACGAGCTCCAGTCTCTCCTGTCTCCCCAAGTGGTTCAGCTCCTCCCAAGTTCAGGTGAGAATACACTATGACAGATGTTAAAAAGCCAGTGATGTGCTGTTTAGACAATTTAAAAAAAAAAAAAAAAAAATGCACTTCAAGCACAAATGATTGAGCAAACCAATCTTTTCACACCTAGAATTAGCCATAACAGGCCTGTAGCAAAGTTGAATTTGTGAGTGCTTTTATGTACCTCTCCCTGACTGTACTTACTTTCTCTTTAGCTCCTCAAGCTCTGCAGATGAAAGAGGATCTGGAAAGGGTAAGGCCTTCTGATGAGTGCTAGGCACAATTGGGGATTTTACCCTAACCAAACCCCACTGTAGACTACGAATAAAATTGAACAACCAAGAAATGGTGTGACTTGCACGCACACAACTATAAAAGGACTCAACACAAACAAAGGAAACTGAAGAAGGAAGACGCTTATGTAAACAAAAACACTTGCATACATCTACAAAAATATGTGATAATGGAGACTTTGGATTCGAACAAGACTCAAGTCGTCAGCCACATTAGCCACCCTGTGATACTGTAAAGGTCAACACACAACTTTGCTGTTCTTAGATCCTTACCACTAGTTAAGCAATAATGCAAAGTTTGGCACCAGTGGAAAGGCCATGTTATGTTTATCACAACGGTTTATTCTATGTACGGTGGCCATTTTAGGACATTTCACACTCTTCCATTCAGGCTTGACTTTACATCGTCAGACTAGGCTCAGCCCTGATCAGCCCTGGCTGTTCTTTGGCTCATCTATACTTTGAGCTAAAAGCTAATGTGAGCATGTCAGCATGCATATCCACAGCTATTGGATGTTTTCATGCTACCACTGTGTAGTATGGTCACATTGTAATGTGAGCATATTAAACATCAGCATAAATCTCAAATTAAAGCTGATGAGAATTCAGTTGTTAGTTATAGAAGTATCCTGTCATGAACTGAAGTGTTGGATGAGTGGAAATTTTGAAAAAGTGAAAAGGTCATTGGGATTCATCTCCTGGGATCCACAAACTGTATTTCACGGCAGCCCATCCAGTAGTTTTAACTCTGAATCAAAGTGTTTTGACTTACGGACCAACTGGCACTGCTATTTCTAGAGCTTCAATGCTAGCCTGTCTAAAAAGTTCTCTATTCAACCTTTGTAGATTGTATCTGAAAGTGTATTTTTTTTAAACATCTGACTGCCCATATAAAATTGCATTTGGGACTGTTGTCCACAATCTACGCAGTGTCCTCGTTTCTTTTTCTTGATGATTGTGGACTTGCTTCACAGCTTCAATTAAGTGTGGCTATACCTGCTTGAATTTGCTTTCTAAGGACATTTGCACATCTTTTTGCAAATTTCTTTTTATGATCATTCATCATAAAACGTTGATATGAAGGTGGTTTCAAACTCTTGTGTGGTCCAGAAAAGGCAACAGGAATCTGGTGGTTTTCAGTTCATTCAGTGAAGTCCATAAAAGCTGTAAGAACTATTTAACAGCCTCATTGCTTATTATACACCTATTACAGAAATTATATTGGAGAATTCCAGTGTTTCCTCTTCGAGAGGAAACTCTTCCACATGATAATGTGTAAGAGCAGCTGTTATTCTTACCTTTCACACTGTTAGGTAACTATCATAATAAACATATCTGGCAAAAAGAACACGTCTGATGAGCAGGTTTTGGGCTCATCTTCCTGTTAAGTATTCATCACAAGGGGAGCACAAAAAAATGTCTCACATTAGTCTTGTTGGTGTACAGATAATCAAAGTGATGTACAGTGAGGTCCATAAGTCTGAGACCACTTCCTCATTCACTTGAATATCCATTATCTGCATTGCTGTGTCAGAACTGGCCTTACTTTTCTGATTGCTTTGGATGAACCTTTGATGTAACTTGCAGGCCAGCATTACATTTAAAAGAAGTGGGTTCCATTGTACAGGCTCAGCTTGCATTCAAGCAGTTGTGCACCTCTCATTTGGCCCTACATCAGTGACTAACACCGTTTGAATCCAACCCAGTGGCTTTTGATGCTGCAGTGTGTTGTGAGTGTAGTCTACTGTACGAAGTCCATCAACCTCCCTTCACTCAACTGTCTGGCTTCTCCTTTAAGATGAGAACAAGGCTGACGGTGTGCGTCGGGACCGGGGTCCCCCACGGGCACGAGGGGGGCCTGCAGGGCCTGGAGCAGGGCGGGGCCGAGGAGAGGGGCCCAACAGAGACCGAAGAAAGGAGGCAGACAGGTCAGCCACCCAAAGCTAGCAACTCCAAAGTACTTCATAAGACGGAGGAGGACTGGGCATCTGTAAAGAGTGGCCTATGCTCAGTTATATAACTGGTGATGCATGAATTGTTCCTGGTGTCGTGGACACAAGGGCACCGGGATTCCTGGTGTTTACATTTAATGCTTTCCCTTTTTCACCAGGTAGTTACAGTCCCCAGTAGCGCAGGGAACCTAAACAGTACAACATAAATTAGAATTAAAATTTGGGACAATTCAGATGTTCTTTTGGGGGTTTTTTTCCCTGAAAGTGAGTCATGATCATGGTTTGAACTGGGTGCCAAGTAGATGTTAATTTTCAGAAGATGAAAATGAACATAATTTGTGCTCCTTTAGTTTGTCTTTTTTTTTTATGTATGGTTTTTAGGGATTCACAGCAAGTGCTGACTTTCCAGTGCTTAGCCCATCCAATAAATCTTAACCTCAGTGTTCATTGTGATTGTAGAAAGGATAACAGAAGAGACCGAGACTCCAGACCACCTCCAGAGCCAAAGAAATACGAAGAATCCCCAACCCCCGTAAGTCTCTAGCTGGGTGACGTCAAACTCTGACTAAACCTTTTTCCTCAGTTAAGGGTTTCGCTTTACATTATAGTTTTTAAGAACATCTTTTTTTTGCAGTGGATAAACAGGCCGTCATCTGCTATAAAATCATTGTCCCTAATGTTGTCTCATGCTCCTCGAAAAACTCCTCTATATATATTTGTTTAGTATCCAAAGCTTTCTGTACTGATCCAGGTTCTGTGGTGTTTTGTCTTTTCCAGAAGTTCAGCTCAGCCAGTAAGTACGCCGCTTTGCTAATGGACGGAGACCAAGGAGACGACGCTGAGGACGTCGAATAGAGAGAGAAAATAACGATACAAGGCCAGGAAACGCAAGAAGAGGAGAAAACGATGAATGCAGAAAAAAAAAATAATCTCACATAGTCTATGAAAAATCTTCTCACATGGAAGAGGCTCCTGGGAGGACATCACTCCCTCCCTCCTTTCCTCCTATAAACCTGTCCTTTACTTTCAAAACCTCCCACCCACCTATCCTCCCCGCCTCCCACCAACCCTCCCCCTC
>NW_019525245.1:3484581-3524877 GCF_002814215.2 Seriola lalandi dorsalis | reverse complement strand
ACCCTCCCCGCCCCACCTTCAGGACTTTTCAGGTTCTAAAGAATAGTCACATACTGGACTTGTTTTAAATGGGAAAAAAGGAGTAGCTGACACATGGAAAATGATGGATAACATTGAATTAATTGTAATAAATAAATGGAAAAAGTGGGGAAAAAAACGAATTTGTATATTTGTGGATCACAGACGGGGTACGGTTGGAGCTTATAACAGACTAAGACTCACTAAGTGGAACCTTTTTCTTTTATTTTTAAGTTTTATCAGTTTTTGACTTGAATAATCCCTAGATTAAACTATTCATCATAAAGCCTTTTTATTAATTACTAAATAATTAGTTATGAAAAAAATCAATCTCTTAGCAAATTTATTCATGAAAATTAGTCAAGAAAATCGTGTCTTCCAGTACTAACAATCATGAATGTTGAGACTTGGCTACTAATTTAAAACCTTTTATTCAGTCGTGTATGCACCATTCAACAAGTCATCGATTGAATTTGTTCCAAACTGAACTGATTGCAGAGAGTGTTACAAGAGAGGACTGTGTAATTCATAGACTACAGTGTTGCAGGACTGATTTGTATGTCGACTGAATGGGAAGCAGCGGCTATGCGATCCTCACTCTGAGAATCAAATCAAGTGCCATTACTATTATCCCCCATCACTGTACAGATGTCTCTCTATTTCTACACCTTCTGATGAAATAATCACATCCATTAAAGGCTCATAATGGTCTCATGTCCAGCCGTTTTAAAGATTCTCTGCAGCTGTCTAAATCGTTCACTCTTCCTCAAGTGAGGAATTCAAATATTTGGGGAAAGTCTGGAGTTGCAGTTGTGGTAAGGTGTGAGGGTTTCCATGAAGTTATGAGAACCTGTCTTCCAATTTGCTATAAATTGGGAGTCATTATGTACATTCAGATAGTATGTGGTCATTGCTACTAGGAAGCTTCAGGCCAAGGATATAAAAAAATAAAAAAACAACAACTTTAAAGCAGAGTTTGTGATTGTCACCAAGAGATTTAATATTTACAGACAGGCCGAACCATGAAGCAGTAGCTTCTCTTTATTGCCTGTTTTCATCTGACGAGGCCCATACGCACTTTTCAGACAGCATGGCGTTTGAAATTAACCATGAAACCCCTGTCAGTCGCATGATGGCGAGTGGCATCATCAGACGTGTCACTTTTATGTGCAACAACAAAGTATTTTTCCTGGGCGAACCGCGCTCCTGGTGTGGTCTGAGAGACTGAAAATGTCCACAGTGTTTCTTCAGTCTCAGCCCCCTGCTGAGGGCTGGGCTCCTGGTGGCAGCTGGTCAGGATCCTGCTGAGCCCCACATCCCACACACGCATACAGGGTGCTGGGTTTGCTGTAGGATAAGACTCTGCTAGACCCCTGAACAACAGGCCACTCTACACAGCAGACATCAGCCTATTAAACACTAGCAGTAGGAATATAGACTGGCAGCATGTATGTGTCCATGTCTCAGTGTTGTATCAAAAATGCCTTATTTTAATAATAGAGATGAGAAGAGTGTGTAATGTGTCATGTAATTATAAAAAAAAATGCATGCTGGAGCTCAGTTGTCACAAAACAGGTTTCATTTTGTTCATCTATAATGATCCTTGGCGGAGACACAGGATATAAAGTGTGTGGGTGTGAGAAAAGGAAGATGCTGACTGTCAGTGTTAAGTAACCACCTGTGTAAAATGTTGCAACAAATTATAAGGCCATAAAACGTTTATATACTCAAGCTCAAGATTAAAAATGCTTCAGATTAATTTTATCTTTATCATTATGATTGGAATGGGAGTGTAAGAGACAACATTTGACCTGGTAATGGTCTTAGGTGAAAACCTAAGGGCTCAATGACTTTATTACAATTCTTTCTGAGGAGGACATGGAAGTCTGCGCTGGTTCCATCCAATGGCTGTAGAGATCTGTCACTCAAAACCACAAATGCCAACCTGCTGGTGGCACTGGAGGAAAAGTCCTGATCACTGAAGTCACAGGGATACATCAACTGGTAACCACAAATGTCTGCAGAGAATTTCATGGCCACAAACAACAAATTAGTTGTGGTATTTCAGTCTGAACCAAAGTATTTGTTCCACCCTTTAGAGCCACGCTGCTGACATGGGTACTGGGAATTGTCCCTCAAATCTTGCTGTAGTATTCAATGTATGGCAGCTGATATTCTGATGTTTAGATCCTCTGTCACTACAAGGTTGCAAACTGTCTCACAAAAAAAAAAAAAAGGACGGCATCTTGAAGTTTTATCGTGTATGTAACCCTCCACCCCTCCACCCATCCACCCACCCGTTAACAGTCAGCAGCTGCTCCACACAGGAGGGTCCTTCCCCTTCAAGTCACAACCTGACTGGGAGGGTGTCATTCAGGCCCCTTGTTGACCTATTCATAACTATGCGCTAATTTTATATACTGTATATAGTCTGTTGTGGTCATCTCCACTACACTGACATCTTTACTAGAGCTGTAACACAGAGACATCTCTGAAGTTGCTGTAAATTCTCACTTACAAATGCATGTTGATGGTTTGGCGCCTAATTTAGCTCACGGCCACGGATTTGTCTCACTTTTTAAACCAAGGACTGCTTTGTATAGTCTGGGGGCTAAAAACACGGCTTCAGAAAGAGCTTATTGTTGGAGATTTTCCCCTCACAACCCTAAAACCCTCCAGCTTAAAGCAGTGTTTTGTCTGGAGAACCCAGTTTGAGGAAATGCAGTTATGTGTATGTGTGTGTCTTACAGAGAGAAAGAGAGAGAGAGAGAAAGAGAGAGAGAGCCTAGTCTGAAGGAATTTAACGAGGGCAACACAGATCTAAGATTTAAGCACAGAGCCTATCATTGTTTTCATTTCAGTCGAGAGAGCAGCGTACAACTGAGGGTCTAAAGAGAGGACATTAATGTTGGTGTCATGTGTCCTATCAATCAGGGCTGTGGTGGAGGTCATTACAGCTAGCATTTTTACATTTAAGACATTTATGTATATATACCAGACATATACAGATATGTGTGTAAAAAATAAAAAAAAAATAGATCCTGATTGACAGAAGATGATAGACGCTCATCCTTGGGCCCATTTGTTCCAGTTGTTTACCAAAAACCCGGGCAAGCAAAGTCTTCACTTCCTCAGAACAAGCTGAGAGGAGGGAAAAGTGGGATCAGCGCGATGAAGCCTGCAGTGTGTTCCTGTGTGCAAAGTTATAGAGTCTAGAGGGATGACGTGTGTGAAAGAAGCTCTATCTAATCACTCCCCCATGAGGGAGAAGACAGTGAGAGGGGCTGAAGTGAAGCCAAAGGAGAGGGGAAGGGCCTGACATCAGCAAGCCAAAACAGCTGCCCCCTTCTCCCCCATGGGGAGACGGCAAGGGGAGCCTGATGGAGCAAGAGAGAGAGGGAGAGAGAAGGGAAGAGTGGAGGGTCTGTAAGTGCGGAGCGGGAGAGAGCGGCTTGCGAGGCATTTGAGGGTCTGTAGAGGCTGAAGAGAAGGAGGTATTGGCAAGTGGAAAGGAGGGGGAGGGAAGAGAGAGGTGGTGAGTGTGTGCTTGCATGCTTTCAGAGTGAGGATAGCCAGAGAGCAAGGGACAGGGAAGAGTGTAAGGGGAGAGCAGAAGGGGAAGAGTGGTGGGTAAGACTTGTTGGAGGGGGAGAAAGAGGGGTTGTAAGAGGAGAGAGGGCAGGAACGGGGAAGTCATCTGGGGTGGATTTCAAGGCAGGACAAGTTGTCAGGGAGAAGGGCAGAGGTGTGAGGAGTCACTGGGGAGGAAGGAACATGTTGCAGAAGAAGACGTTAAAAACATAAGGAGGCCACTCAAAACATGAAGCGCTGAAGAGGAGGAAGAGAAGAGGGACCTTCTGGAGTGAAGCACTTGTCTCGAGAGATCAGATAAGAGTTGAGGGGATTAAAGATACAAGATTATAGGGGTGTCTGCTGGAAGTATGGGGTGCATTCACAGCACGAGCACTGGCAGGATGAAGAACCATGGACTTGGTACTGACGCAGGAGGAATCCCCATAAAGGCAGACCCTGAGGTACATCCTGAAATCCTTCAACTTGCTGAGGTAAGCGAGTAACTGCTCTTCGGGGAGCTGTAAACATGCAGGTTGTACACAGAGGAAATGTGCCGCTCATATGATCATATGCTGAGTCAATTTGTTTCTTTTATGCACAAGAAAGAACATTTTCTACTCCAAGGATGAACAGCAAAAATTGGTGATGGAGCTAAAACTCCTGACCTAAAAAAAAAATCAGATTGAAACAGACTTCAAGAGCATCAATTGAACTGGTTGTTTGGACGAGCATCATGTGGCAGCTGTTCCACATGTCTGAGGATAGTACTTAGTTTTTGTCATTTGATTCAGCAGAAGCAGCTGGTCTTTGTTTAATTGTTATTCAGTACACTCATCACACACTAGTCATGGACGTCAACCAAAGGAATCCAAAGAATTACCAAAACATTTCCAAATTAGATGAAGCCTGCACGCCAAAGCAGCTCTGCCTCCACTATGAAATATTTCTCCTCACTGTGTTTTCATCAGCATTAAATAGAACAGAAGCATCTCGTGCCGCACATGCTTGCATACCAAAGGATAAACGTGTTTTGCTGTTCCCCTTTTGCACCTGCACCACAAGCATGGATTGCATGTGCAGCTAATGTTTCGATATCTGTCAATATTCAACTGAAGTGCTCAAGAAATATGTCACACAAAACAATCATCAGCGGTGAGAGAGAGGTGGTGGTGGTGGGGGGAGGGGGGGGTCACACCCAGCAGTGGATGGTCTACTTGATCGCTGTTAATCATATCCCTCAGGAGTCAGGGTTCAAGAGGAAGTGGTATAAGTTACTGTCCGGTTCCGACTTGCCGTCGGCCTGTCTGCTGGCTCTATTTAGGAACATGTATGGATTTAGGGGCAAGCGACATGTAAAGCCTCTGCAGGACTTTTATAGAGTCTAAAATAAAAGGTGTCTGTTGGTTTAGTACCAGGACCAGGATGTGTGTGTTCTCACATGTCAGACTAAATCATACTCTGGCATGCTGTATGTCAAAATAATAGAACAAAGAGAGAGAGAGAGAGAACTCATCTCCAAGTGGAGTCAGTTTCTTTTGTCCATTGATCTTTTCTTTTGCACAGTAATGTATGTAAATGTTAGGACACTTGTGTGATATGTGTGCACTTTCACAGTGAACTCCTGGATCTTGGTAGAACAAAAACATTACTCAGATCACTTCAAATCCCCATAAAGCCCTCATCGTGTGTGTGTGTGTGTGTGTGTGTGTGTGTGTGTGTGTGTGTGTGTGTGTGTGTGTGTGTGTGTGAGACCATGCCAAATGATGATAACATTGTCCCAGTTGAATGGGTGGACTCTGCTATGGAGAGGAATGAAATGTGTCATACATGCAAAGAGTCCGGGAGTTCTGCTTTAGGTTGTATATAATGGATGTTTCTCACTCTCTCTCCCTCTCTCTCTCTCTCATACACACACACACACACACACACACACACACACACACACACACACACACACACACACACACAAACACACAGTCACTCATTCCCGCACCTATTTTCAGCATTTTCATGGCCGTTTAGAGGTGACAGTCTCTACTTATGCAGGTTATAAATACCCTGCCAGAACTGGAGTATACCCCTGCCTCGCCACCTGCTCCCGTCCCTTCCTGGCTTGATCAGTGTGTGTGTGTGTGTGTGTGTGTGCGTGTGCGTGCATAACTGCGTGCGTGTGTGCGTGT
This sequence comes from Seriola lalandi dorsalis, assembly GCF_002814215.2. Lineage (NCBI taxonomy): Eukaryota > Metazoa > Chordata > Actinopteri > Carangiformes > Carangidae > Seriola > Seriola lalandi. Next base: position 3,519,106 of record NW_019525245.1, on the reverse strand, counting down.
GTGTGTTGCCAAAAGCTGGAGGTTGTGGCTCCTGCTTTCCAGCATGTCATCACTTGTTGTGTTGAGGTGTCACTGAAAAAAAACACTCACACGGACCGAGGCATTTTGTGTAGAGGGGGTGTGTCACTGTACGCTGTGTTCATTTACTGTATGCTTGTGTGTGTGTGTGTGTGTGTGTGTGTGTGTGTGTGTGTGTGTGTGTGTGCGCTGCAGCTAGCTGTATATTTTTACCATTTCAATGCATTACCACAGTGTGTTTATTTCATTAAATGTATGTTTTATGCATTCTGACACAAAAGTTGTGAATCATCAATGTAATGACACTAATATTCAAGGTCATATAATTGTCATTTTTGCACTCTTCCAAACGTGTGCAACAATAATTGAATGGGACTTTGAGCTTTCCTGCATTTTCTTTCTATCAGTTGGACTAACGCCATTGAAATGCTTCTGCTGCTGCTCTCACAGTAATAAAAAGCGCATGCAGCCACAGTCATAAAGAAATCCATTATGCTTCTGTTGGTGCTGTGACCCTCTCTTCATCTCCATGTTAGATGTGGAAGTGCTTCAGGCTCTCTGCAGTGGTCAGAGATGCTTGGAGAATGACATAGACTTTGGCTGCAAAAATCTGAATGGGGTGGGGTTCTTTAATACTGCAATGCAATACTGCAACACTGCTGAGAGTCGCAGGACCCTCTGGAGAATGAATGTCTGCTCAGCCACAGTTCATTCTTGCTGGTAGTGAAAGTACAGTACCTGTACAGTTGAATCCAGTCCATATTCAGTCCAAAGTAAAAAAAAAATCTGCAACAAAGTCCTGCCTTCGGAAAGCTTTAAATGCTCAGGTTTACTGAACATTAAACAAACACTGTCACTGTGACCTTTATAGATTCACACTGATGGTATTATGTGGCACATGCTCTTAATGTTGTGTCCACCTTTGCTTTTGCTTTCTCTTTCTGCTCCTCTGTTTGTGAAGAACTGACAGGGAGACGTGGAGGGAAAGAACAAGTGGAAAAAAGAGAAATGGCAGCAGCATTATGTAAAAAAAAAAGAAAAAGAGATGCCCCACACTGTGAAAATCACGAGTCATTTCATCTGTGGCAGTTTTTAATTTAATGACTGTTCCTCCTTGTAATTATATGACAAATGATTACCACAAACTCAGCTTCAACTAAAATGGTTATTCACTAACCTGCTCCTTTTTTTTTTTTTTTTGGAAAACATAAAAGGATGATTGCAACTTTTCATCACCCTTCATAATGAAAAGGGGAAAAGAGGATCCAAAACTTACTCAGACTTTGCATACTAAGTTTATGGTGAAATGGGAATTATAGTGAGAAACTACAAGGTGTAAAAATAATTTGGTCATTTGCTCAAAAGTGAACTTACTCATTACTTGGTTTAGTTAGGTGTGTCACCAAAACTTCCAAAGTAAAGGAAATGAAAGCAAGGAACCTAATGAACTCTGTTCAGTGTTTACTATAAATGACAATTCAGGTATTTTTTAAAGGACAGCTGACAGAAATGTTAGTTGCAATGCAAAAAGCCTAATACTACAGTCTGAATTCTGAATTTCATAACAAAGAACATTATAATGATTTATAATCCTTTCCAGGTTTAATCTCTGTGTATGTGTAGATGTATATATATATATATATATATGTATATGTGGGTGTGTGTGTGTGTGTGTGTGTGTGTGTGTGTGTGTGTGTGTGTGTGTGTGTGTGTGTGTGTATATATGAAAATACGCACACTTTTGATATTAGAAGAAATACTGTTTGCGGTTTGCGGCTGAGCTGCACTGATTGTATTTGACCACTGAGAGGTGCCCTTGACCCATCTTGATTTTTTTTTTCTTTTTCATATTTAACTTCAATCTGACAGACTGGCATTAAAATATGAGTAACTGCAGTTTGGTTTCAGCATGGAACTGATGAAATGGTGTTCATCCAAAATGAAATGTTCAATTTGTTGTCTGAGATGTTTGTCTCTTGAGCAAATTCCCACTGCGCTCCAAATGATGTGCATATAAGCCAACATCAGCACTGATTTCTTTTCTTTCAGTTGTACTACAACTTGGGTCAGATGTGTAGTCACAAAACACGAATACATGTATAAACAGGGCAAAACATTTGTAATTTAGTCGACCCAAAGCAAATGGCAAAGGAAAAATCAATGCAATATCTATTAGTCACATGCCGCTCAACTGTGACTTTATAGCTATTGATGTTATATGGTATTTTTAACTCCAATTTGTTAGTCATAAAGTACTGTTAATAACTTAATGTGAAAATAGGTTTATTGTTGATATTTTAAGCTTTTAGGAAATATTATAGCATTATTGAACTTTTCAGATTATTGTGTCATTTCATTCTGCTTCATTTATCTTTATGTGGAAAGAAAGTGATTTTGATAAAACTTTACTCTTAGTCTGATCCAACGAACCCCTCAGTGTCATTACTGAAAGCTCTACTTTTTATCTCGTAGGTGAACTGAGGTCTGGTTTATGAAGGGACAGCAACTCTGTAGGTCATTACATAAGTCCAATCGATTCCACCTCCAAAATTCATGAGTTATGTAATAAAATTTAAAATGCAAATGATGAGAGGGGGTGATGATCCTCTTCTCCCCTCATATGCCCTCTTTCTGTCAGGTTCATTGTCTCTCCTCCAAACACCCCCCACGCGCGCACACACACACACACACACACACACACACACACACACACACACTCATACTCATACTCATACACACAGACAGAGACCACAGTTTATAGCAGTAGCCATTTGTCATAACAGCAGAGGAAATATGTCAATAGTTACTCTACTGCTTTAATTATAAGATCAATACATACAGCATAATGGTAATATGTTCCATCTGTCCCTGTCAGTGACCAGAATAAACACTGTTTTTCCACCTGCAAGGGTTTTTGTTGTTAGAAATGACACAAGAGTAAGCCTACTTTAAAAAAAAAAAAAAAAGAATAAATAAGGGAATTTATTAAAAAACTGATGCCTTTCTGGTGGAGCGCACCCAACAATTTGAACGCTCCATGTGACTCCTGAATCAACAGTGGGACATCAGAGCCTCAATAAATAAAAACATGGTATAGTCTTTGTGACTGTATTATCACAGCATACACAAGTTATTATGGTTTATGGTATTGTTCTCTTTAATCTCTCCCACCCACTCTCTCTACAGTGGCTAACAGAATCAAACGGTTCAAACAATCAAATGCAAATCCAGACGATTTTTTGTTTAGTCACTTGACTGTGTGGTTAAAGGAATAGAGCATTTAGCAGCTAAAGTTAAACTCAGGTATTAACACATTGTACCTCATTTGTATGTTCATATATATATATATATATATATATATATATATATATATATAAAAACAGTTGTTTCCCTATGCTCCTAGTTTGTTATGCTATGCTAGTCTTTATATGCTTTATGCTAACCGTCTCCTGGCTGTAGTTTCATACTACACAGACATGAGAGTGTAAAACTATTAAAGCTCTGATTTGTTGTCAGTATAGTTAATGAAGTTGTAATTTGCATGAGGTCCTTTGTTGATTGAAATGTCGCAACTTGATAAACCTTTGATTAGGCTATCTCCTACAAGTGAAACTGCAAGTGGATTAAAAACACTTGAGTTAAATAGAGATTGAATGTTAATGGGAAAAAAAATATTAACAAATGCTCTTAAATGATAAAAGTCCAAAATTCTATGGAGTTATTTTACTGAGGGTTGTGAAGAGTAGTCGGAATGAATCAGCTGCATTATGTTCACATTATGTAACCACACAAAGCTCAAGGTAGAGCTACATAAAACATTAATTATGCATTTCTATTCATAAAGGATTTAGACTGCATACGCTCCACTTGAGAGACACAGCTGTTTTATAATACATCGTGGTTAAGTGTAGTTTGCTTCCACTCACAATTCAAGATGGTGGAAGAAGTGAAACTGGTGTCGCCTAGTCAATAAGTGAGTGTTTATCTGAGTATATCAAAGCCGGTGTGCATTCACCCTCACCTTCCAGAGTTAAATTCAATGCTGCTCCTGTTTGGAAAAAAAACGCAAAACGGAAAAAGCAAAAATTCCTGAGCTGAAAAATGTTTTTTCAAGACCAGAGAAATGCATCGAGCCATTTGACTGGAAAAGAAACACCAGTGTGTGGAGGTATGGTGTTTGTGGCCCTCCACCTCTCCCATTGCCTCATATACACAGCTAGGCGCACACACACACACACACACACACAGTACAGACACCATCTCCCTCTATGTTTCCAGGCACCTCCTCCCTGTCTGCTCTAAGAAAGATTTAATGTTTTAACGTGCTTCACATGCTGTAAGGAAGGAGGTGTTACTTTGGGAGGGCGTTACCGTAACTTTATATAAACATTGTCCTATTTCTTTTCACTGGGACAGTTGAGTATTGGTTTATAAAAAGAAAACTCTGTGGATTATGACTCAGTGCAGTAAATGTATTTGCCTTAGGACACATACAGTCACTGGGACTCTGTGTGTGTGTGTGTGTGTGTGTGTGCGTGCGCGCGTTTTTTTCCATGTGCATGTGCAAAAAGATGAATTGTTTTTTCTCTTGGGTTAAGGTTCTATTTTTGTAAGTTTTTTACTGTTGTCAAGTATCACCAAGTTTGTTTATGCTATCCCACTAATTATTATATAGAGAATATTTAGAGTTATGTAAGCTCATTGTGTGAACACATCTTTGTGTGTGATCATAAAACTTTCATTCATTTATAAAGTCTCAGCAGAGTTTTTACTTGAACATTTTGAAATAGAAAGTGAACACTTAGAGTGACTCAGTCTGTGTCAGATTTACCTTAGTCTCTTTCCTTGCTTTGCCCACAGAAGCTCATGTCTGCTGTTTACACAGCTGCCATGATGGCCCAGTGTGGTACAACCTCGGAGTGTTGAAAGAAAACTTATAGTAGGCCTGTTACCAAGGAGGAGAGACCCCAGCTTCAGCCAGACTTAAAGAGAGACTATGAGAACATTCACACATTGGGTAGTCACAGCATTTGTTATAAACTTGGTTCAGGTATGTTTTGGTTTCCTTGAATGTTTCTCCGCTTGAATGTTTCTCTGTGGGTGTAAGGCAAAAGATTATGATGGTGATGACAAGGCTGTAGAAGCTGAAGACCAATTTATTGTCTTTAACCAGGCTAATCATTTTTGATACAAGGCAATGGGAGGCTAAATGCCTTTTGTGCTGGGGAAGCTGACCTAAAAAAAATAAAATGGGAGAGAGGACAAGAAAGTAAAAATGTTTGTACAAGTCTACAGCCAAGGTAGCAATTCTCTGCTTAAGGTCATGCTAAATGCTAACGCTAGCTTAGCAACATATATGCCCAGAGTGACAATGCTAAAATGCTGATGTTTAGCAGGTGTAAAGTTTACCATGTCATCTTCATCTTAGTTTACTGTGTTAGCATGCTAACATTTGCTAATCAGCTCTAAACACAAAGTACAGCTGAGAGTAAGGAATGTCATTAGCCTTGTAGGTGATTTGTACTGGACAAATAAATATTTTACCTGCTGGTGACTCTAGAGGAAAACTCGGGGGATCACCAAAGTCAGTGGACTTCACCCTTAGGGACCAGCCATGAATGTCTGTATCAAATTTCATGGTAATCCATCCAGTATTTGTTGAGATATTTTAGTCTGGACAGAGGAAATGACAAAAACAATGAACACCAAGTCCATCTATTCAGCTACATTTAGTTTATTTGTGACCATACTGTTTATTAGAGGGGGCTGGTAGCACAGAAAACTGCTTGTTTTTCATCATCTTGGCTGCCCCACAGACTGAGACAGAATAAGGACAAGTTAAAAGATGAGACAACAGGAAGCCTTAAAACACAGCTTGATATGACAGGTGTTTTTAGTGGAGGGAGTTGAATGTACAGCAGGTACTGCTACACCAGTGCTCATGCTGGTGTGTCACTGAACCGGCACACATCTGCACTGACAGCAGCCACACAGGGCACAGTGAACGTCCAGTACTTCAGTTGGTGCACTGAGAAAACTGCTAAAACAGCACATGTCACTACTACACACTTAGTATGAAGTGTGTGCCATTTGGAAGGCTGTTCAAGGGTTTCAATTCATCTGAATGCCTTCCTCTGACTTCTTTCGAACAGTTGTTTTAAGCCGTTTATTGCATCCACTGTGTGAATGAATGATCAGATTTCACTCTCTTGTGTGTCTGCAGCTCACCAAAACTGGGAGCCACGCCTTCACAGAGAAGAGCTTCAAGAGGAGACGGGTGTGTGATGTGTGCAAGCAGAACATTGACAACCCCGGGGCTTTCTGCAAGGGTGAGTCCGCGTCTCTGTCAGGTCACGCCGCAGACCCAGAGACACAAGTGGCAAACACTGACACACACCTAGACCTCACAGAGATGTACTCACCCTGACTGTCCTCTCTGTCTGTTTGTCAAAGCTGATTTTCAGAGTAAAACATGTTCCTCTCCCTTCTGTTTGCAGAGTGCAAGGTTGCAGTTCACAAGACATGTGAAGCCAAGGTAAGCCTTATATTACTTCCCTTCTGTCCTGAGCAAACTGTGCTCCTGTGTCAGAGGTTGTTGGGCAGCAATGTTAATGTGATGTGAGTCTTAAGTGGAGTAAGCCATGCGCACTGACCTAGATGTCTGGTTAAAGAAGGCCTCTCGTTGAACTGCAACCAGCCAGGTTGCTATGAGTAATTCAGTCATGTGGTAACACAGCATGGCAGGGGCTCCTGAGAGTCCTCGAGCACCCAGGTAGTCTCTGTGTCTACCTCAAAGCGACTCTTTAATACAGCTTGAGTTGAAGCGTTTGGTCTTATTAAAGTATAATATATTTGACACAATAAATGAACATTGTGTGTGAGGAGTGCTCTCGGGATGATAAGTGGGGGGCAGCATTGAGCTTTGAGCTGTCTAGGTGGTCTGTATGTGTAGACAGGGGACAGAGTCACTGTCTCCCTGTCAGCCCATCTGAATCTGTTGTGTGTTTTTGGTAACAGGAAAGTCAAATACAATGCGGCAAAATGGCGTTTTAACTGGGCAGGGACAATTGGGAGCTCTTCGATTGCAAGAAATACACTTTCTAATGCACATACATGACACATGGCAGTGTGCTCCGTGCACTCAGTGCTGCTCAGTATTTAACAGAAGATGTTTTGGTACAGCCTTTCTGTTGTTAAATGATATTCGATGTTCAATGACAAATAAGCTTTTGTGTTTCTAGCCCAGTAAACTCACTCTTTTGACTGACAGGAAGCATTTAAGTCCATTGAATTCCCTCACAATGTCCCTGACAGCCCCTGAGAAATACTAACAATTACAATATATGTTAGTTCGGGCTTAAAGGAATAGCTTGACATTTTGGGAAATGTGCCTTTTAGTTTTCCAGCCAAGAGTTAGATGAGAGGTTCAATAACACTCCTATATATGTCCATTTAATATGAAGCTACAGTCAGCAGCCAGTTAGCTTAGCTTAGCATTAAGAATGGGAAAGATGGGGAAACAGCCACCCTGGTTCTGTTTAAAGGTGACAAAATCCTCCAACCGGTACCTGTAAAGCTCAATAACACGTTATATCAGACACTATATACACTATATGCGGGTGGTCTCAATCTTCTCATCTAACTCCATGTTAACAGGTAAAGGTACTAAATCATGAAATCCAGTCTATCCTGCAAACAAGGAAAAGAAATGAGTTGCCATAAATTTGTGGCAGTAGTTTTAGTAGAATTATTGATGGTTTCCTCTAGAAAACATTTGAAACAAGCTAGACTGTACAAGCAAAAATCATCATTGTCCTCGAGGCAGATTATTTTCACTTGTTTCAGGGTTTGTAACTCAAATTTATCTTAACTAGAAAAATGCTGAGGATGTAGCATCATTGACTTATTTCAAGTGTAACTAAAAAGGAGCTCAATTGCATAAGTTTTTAATTGCACTGATTAACTGGTAAAAGTCAGGTGTTGTTGCTCTTTGTTGTCTTTGGAGCAGGAGAGGCCTCTTTCATTTAAAGAGGACATGTTTGCTCTGTGTAAGAGAGAGACGTTCTCTCTCTCTCTCTCTCTCTCTCTCTCTCTCTCTCTCTCTCTGTCCACAGCTTATGTCAGACCATTGGCAGTAGTCGCCTCTGCTCTCATGTGACCCCGCTCACAGTAGCTCAGTATCACACAACACTGATTGAGCTCATGACCTTGCTGTAACTGCACTGTTGTGCCTCGATGTCCAACAGCTCAAACGCACACACACACATTTGTACTCTGACTGTCATGCAGAGGGACCCATTGCCTTTATTCTGCAGCTCTTCAGGTCAGTTCAAATCCTGTGGGATTTATGGGAGGGGGGTGGGAGGGGTGGGGGGGCCTTCCTATCTCCTCCTCTTCCACTCACACACACACACAGTCATGGTGTACGACTGGGCACTACCAGCTGTTGTGCCTTAGCAGCATGCATTAAAAGAGGATTATTATTTTGGTCATACTTGTCCCCATGGTCACCACGGTGATAGCCAAAAACAACTCCTGGTGGCTGCAGCAGAGGCAGGCGCCTTGGACAAGAGTGGACATCGTCACACAGGACGATGATCAATCTGGATATGAGAAGTCTGATGGGTAAATATAGAAAATAACAAGAGTGCCGTAGATGCCTTCCAGTGAGTGAGCGGTGGGAGGACACAAATAAGTGGGAAGCAGCTGGGGAGGCAACTCCATTCGTGTGTGTGTGTGTGTGTGTGTGTAATCAGTCCCATTTGGGGGTATTCATAAATAAAGGGGAACACTGGGCCAAGGCTCCAAACTGCTGTCTGCTACATGTCACGCTATCTCTCTTCTGTATATTTATGTCTTTCTATTTGCTCTCTCAAATATCAACATATTACTTCCTTTCGTGCTTGTTTCTTTCATCTCTTGCATCTCACTGTCATCATCTTTTCTTTTTTTTTACCTTTAATCTCTGTTAGAGTTATCCTTTTTCTGATGTTTTATACTTACATTTAAAGCTTCTCCCACTTTCTCCGACTATTTTTTACCCCTTTTCAAATCTTTCTTTCATCACTGTGTTATGCCATCTCAGTACCATTTTTCATAACAGTCACCAGTAAGGTTCCATTCTTTTTTTCTTGCATCCTTTGTGCATCATCTTTCTATTTGTCTGACTTGTCAACACTATCTCCATCTAACGCTGCCTGATAGTCCTGATGCCACTTTTATTCTGTCTCTTGTCATCTTTCTGTCAGCCTCAGGCTTCTGAAAAGGTCACTGGCCATCAGCACCCTGTGACTTTGCAGGGCTGCCCAGTGTCTGCGCGTGGAGTATTATTGTGTGTGTGTGTGTGTGTGTGTGTGTGTGTGTGTGTGTGTGTGTGTGTGTGTGTGTGTGTGTGTGCACATGCATGGGAACGCATTTGCACAGTTGACGTGCTGTAACGTCTCTGTGCGTATGACACAGTCAGAGAGTGAGAGGGGAAAGTTATGTTGTATGCGCTGCTAGCTCAGTGGGAGTGTGTGTGTGTGTGTGTGTGTGTGTGTGTGTGTGTGTGTGTTATCGTGAGAGAGGGAGGGAAGTAAAGTGAGTCGGTGAGAGAGAGCGAGCAGAGAGTTTGTAAGAAAGAGGGAGCGGGAGGTGGTGTATGACACTCCACAGACAGGACTGCTCAGAGGCTCAGAGGCAGAGGGAAAGACTGAAGCTGCTTGTTGAGAGGTAAAAACACGCTCTGCGATGTATTTACTGAGTAAAGCTTTGGCTTTTGTTTATTCATATATGCTCAGAACCTCAGTTTTGACTTGTCCTGTATTTTTATTTTCTACTGAGTAGCAATCTGACATCCTTAAACCCTTTCCACAGTGTTTGCTCTGATAATGCAGCATGTGATTGTGCATATTATTCCATTAAAGCTGTAGCCAGGGTGCTCTTGCTTTTGCCCAGAAAGAGGATTTCATTTAGTGTGATTAAGGCAAGAGCAGAAAATGAACTGGAGACTCCTGCTGTGACCGGCTGTGACCTACAAAAAAATACACAGATTTTAATTTTTAATACCAGAGAGTGAACTCATAAGATTTACTTTTTAATGAGATAGTTGTTACTAGGCGCAGGTTAGCAGATAATGGAAACTGTACAAAACAACCCTGTTCTATACAGTAGTCTATTATACATGTCTGTAAATATAAGATTTTGTAAAAACCTGCAGCCAGACTGTTTTTGATTGGATGTCACAGCATCTACTTCCTGTATGTATCTGTCTATTTCAACACTGTGTACACATGTCTGTGTTACATGTTGTGTATAGACAATCATCACTGACCACAGGCCACCTGACAGAGACAAATGGCTGTACTGAAGTCAGTCAGCTGTCCTAACATCATCTGATGGATGCTAATGTTGCGTAGTGAAATACAGATGGTTACAGTGTCTGCTCATACACGCCAGCTGTTCTGCTAATGCTTCATGCTGACTTGTGAATTGATATTGTGATTGTGATGCTATAAGGACTATGTGCTTGTGTAATAGGTATAAGTGTTATACATTATAATGTTGTCACTTCGTCTTAATTGGTGCCAGTGGGGCTGAAACAGATTTTTTTTTTTTTTTAAAGTTTCCTTCAAAGTTGCAAACCTCCTCTGCAAATTCACATTCAACAATTGAAAATGCCGTTGAGATGTTGTGAGGATCTGTGGCCTTTCTGCTATCAGGTGGTGTCTTGAGCAAGTCATGTTTTTCAACCTTTTCTGTTGTTTGCGTCTCTCCATGGGGGGCGAGAGGACAAGCTGTCCAGTGGAAGCTCATTGCAGATCAATGGGAAGGTAGAGACAACAAAGTCGATGGAGATAAAAATAAAAAAGAAAATTTTAAAAAAAACTGGATGGTGCTTGAAGTAGACATTGTGGGTAGAAGATTCTGTCTGAGGAACATCTGTGTAACATGACTAAGGGGGTGACTTATTATCATCACATTGTTGTTGCCATTTATAACCATCGCTGCCATGATGTAGTGTGTACAGATCATTTTCATGGTTCATTTAATTTTACAACTTTATTCGCCTAATCAATAATAAAGTATTACAAGGACAGTGCACATACACATGCATGCACATTGTGTGCATATTTACTTAAGTCTTTTCATTTCCTGAGACACTAAGTGATAAGTATGGATGCACAGCAAGCCTTGTTTAATATTCCAGGACTTATACACTTCCTATTTTTGGCAGGGTCATAACAACATCTTTAAATGAATTGGAGCTCAGAGGGCATCATTAATTATAATAATATTTAATCATTTCATTTGATAATAGATGGATATAGACAGCAGGACACTATTAATTCATGTTATCTTCAGTTGCTGGGTGTTAATTGTTGTTGGGCAAAGTGTGAAGGACCAAATACAAAGTTATGTTAGTTTGCTGTTGCCATGCTGCTGCTGCTGCTGCTGCTGCTGCTGGAAAGGCAAGTGGATTTGTGAGATGACTGATGGACAAATAGACAAAATGAGCCCTGAGGAGTTCTGAGAGATGTTTGGTCTAAAATAAGGAGCTCTGTCAAAATAGCTCTGTGAAATCTCTCTGCTCAGTGTGAGTGGTCAGGAGGCATGTTCAGCTGTTGACATCTCTCTCCCATCCAGCGCTCGCTCTCGCTTTCTCTCTCTGTTTGCCTCATCTCCTTCCTCTTCCCGTCTTCCCTATGTCTTATTTTTTCTAAGCTCTCTCTATCTCTCTACTCCCCAGAGAATTTGTTTGTTGCTCTTTGAGCCCTTGTTTGTGCTTCCTCTTGTTCCACTCTTCTCCGGGCCAGTTACGAATCTGATTCGCCCTGGCTGTGGGTGATGCTTATCGAGGTGTTCTTTGTCATCTGATGTTGTTTATTCAGGGGGAGCACATGCTTGTATCTCATGGCAGGGATGATTATAGTTATCCTGTCTCCAGGCACTGAAAGTCGAGAGGGAGAGGGTGTGAGGTAGTAGGAGAGGAGGAAGCAAGGGGGTGACAGGGGGTAGGGGGGTAGGAAATGGAGAAATGAGGGATCAAAGGTGGGAGAAAAAGAAAGAGAGGTAGTGCGATAATGAGAAGAAGAAAGAGAGGGGATGTCATCCTTTCATGTAAATCACAACCACTCCTGAACTTGCCCTCTGCTACTCTGGGTAAAATGTTAAATCTGCGCAAAAAATAGAAAGCTTTATTAAGCTTTCAGTGGGCATTAGTGTCTTTTTGTGAGACTATGGAACTTGGAATACGACACGGTTATTTTGCTTTTCCAGTTTCAAATGGGAAAGCTTACTCACTTCTCCCTCTCCACTGTGCGTTACGTCAGCTATGAGTTAACTGTCAGAATAAAAGTCGCTCCTCCTGGACGTCGTACCGATGTCTGTGTCTCAAACACTCACATTTACCAATCTCCTGCTTCCTTGTAACTGACTGTTGGATTTCCTCTCCCTGGGATAGAAGTGATGAGTCAAGATGTGGCAGTGAAAACTTTTCAGAGCCGTGTCACAGCCAGTGTGTTTTGGAGGTGATTATCAGTCAGGAAACACCAGAGGAAGGATTCACTGTTACACTCTAAAGGTTTAATGGAGATTCATGTTGATTAATCAGTTGTAATAAGTCAGTTTTTCAGTCGATAAGATCAGGCTGTAAGTATCAGAAAGAAGTGAAAACGCTCACAACAGTTTCCTAGAACCCAAGATGATGTCTTAATGAAATAGTTGCACATTTTAGGAAACACGTGTTCGCGTTCCCTGTTTCCAGTCTTTATGCTAAACTAAGATAACTATCTTCATATTTATGCCAACCATCAGATTGGATGCCTAGTCTGTTTAGCTGGGTTACCTTGTTCATCATGAAACACTTTTCATTTATCAGGCAACAGCTGTGTCCAGATCCCACAGACATGTGAGCGGTATCAAGCTTTTCATCATACTCCCAACAAGAAAGTGAATTTCAAATGTTGTGTTGTTTTGTCCAAGGACCAACAGTCCAAACGTCGAATCCCCAAATTAAATGAGGCGAACAAACCATTTTTGCTTGATAAAGGACTGAAAAGTGTACTTTATGAACAAGGCGAACTGAGCCAGGCATCCAGTCAGTAAGTCCCTGAGGGTGGGATCGAGTGCTGTCACTGGCACCTCAGTAAATGCTAGCTGATGAACAAGACAAACTGAACCAGATGGCTCTGTTCCCAGTGGCTCCAGCGTTCAGTCCACATGCATTAATGAAGACCCTGAGGCTGGCAGAGCTACCAAAGACACGTGTATACACTCTGCATGTTTGTGTGTGTGTATGTGTGTGTTTGTATGTGTGAACCTAGGTTGACCAGTGCTGACATCCTGTTGCAAATTGCTTCCTGTTGACTCTGCTGTCTTCCTCCTCTGCCTTTATGCTGCATGTTGGTGCTCTCTGCCTCAAGGTTCAACCCTGCTCTTCTTTTGTGTGCATGTTTGTGTTTATACATGGGTACATGTGTATGTTGTGTCTGTCTCCTACTGCTCCTCCCTGGAGCCGACCACTTTATCCACTTACTGTAACTATCATTATTAAACCTATTAAGAGGAGATTTCTCCCCTATGGCTGAATCTCTATCTCATTTCCTACTGTAGGTTTTTATAATGTCCTTGTACACTAACACAGGAAAGATTAGTAGCATGTGAAAATATTAACAAATAACTCAATAACAAATGACGCCTGTTAGTGCTGTAAATTGGCTGTCATCCTGCACGACAATAATCAGTCAGTTCAGCAGTAGCATATTTTGCCGTGCCGTAACCAATTACAGCCTGGCCTTTTCCCCTTCACTCATCCTTTTACTCAGTCCTCTGTAGAACACATGCCTGTTTTTGTCCTTTCTCTGTTACGCCTCTGTAATGTCATTTACCATGTCTACTTCGTGTATCACAGACTCTGTGTGTCCTATGAAAATGAGAAAGCTATGATTTCGGTTTATGATAATAAAACCCATTATCTGTGCCCATGACAAATATTTTTGGACTATTTAAAATAAAAAAAATAGAAACCTAGTGAAAGTGAAATCAACGAAGATGCGTAATAAATTGTATTCTTTTTGTCTTGAGAAAAACTACGAAGCTCAATGAAAATAATGTCAGTAATTTTTAGCCAATTAGCAATTAAATCAAAGAGTTTTTTTATGCTAATTCAGAATCCAAGCTGATTTTAGTCTCAGTTGATAAAAATACAATAAAGAACTACTGGCGCACCTCTGCCTTGACCACCCAGAGGACATTGGCTGCCATTTTTCTTATTATAAGTCATATCAATATAATGTATCTACTGTGCATTATTAATGACTCTCTCTGAGAAGCTGCACATGGATCATGATGCAGGAGCTGCACCAGCCCCTCACGGTGGTAACATGAATTCATCAGTGGTTGCCTCAGTTTAGTCATAACAATGTAATGTTGGTGTTGTTGACATGATGAAATGATATGCAAGTATTCTGTACTCAGTCTGAACACAGACAAAAAAAACAAATCAACCTTGACTGTCAGAGACTGTCAGTGGAAATCAAATAAACTTACAATCAAACTCCTCTGCAGCTGGAACTGAAAAACATACTGTACTTGACAGTCATTCGTAATAAGCTTTAGGTTTGTTTTTTTTTGTTTTTTTTAAAACTAACAAAGTGAACACAGTATCTACATGGATGGTGATAATTCAGTGTAAATTTTAGCACAGCGTATTTCTGCATGGCTGCTGTTGTTTTCCTGGCGGTGTTTCAGTTGTGTTTCGTTGTGATTGTGAGGCATCTGGCTTGTTAACCTGTTGCTTGACACCTGTCAGCACTGGCCAGCGCTCAGCCACAGAGGGCAGCTCAGCTGTCAGTCATCCTCATGGGATAGTTCAAAGGCCAAAAGTTGACAGGGTGTCACCTATCAAAGGTTTACAGTGAGAGCTGTGCAGTGGGAGCTGTGCTGTAATACTGAATGTTTGATACCATTTCTTTTGCTCATTTCTTTAATTTTCTGCTGTGGTGTCATTTATCAGCTTGTTGTCATTATCTAATGACTCCATCAAATGAGCTGGAAAAGTAACACATTCCCTGATAATAGTTTATACTAGTTTCAGGATCAACTGTTATCCTGATAATAAACAATTCAGAAGAGAAGAGGCTATACAGGAATGTGCTCAGGTCTGTTTGTATAGTAGTGGCTGTAGTCTGTTTGCATGACCCCAGCTTCCCTCTCTCTGTGTACGTGTGTTTGTGGTTTTGGCAAGATACTCTTGGCACACCAGCAGAGGACAAGGACTGCACGCCACATGTAGACTCATCCTCCTGTAAACTTCATCCGTCCCTATCCTTCACTCCTTCTTCTTAACCAAGCAAAAAAGTGCGATCAATCGTTTTATGGAGTATCTCTCTTTATACTGAACATTTCTGCTTATTCACCTGCCTGGTCAGCAGAATAAACACTGGTCAGTTGATCTGCAGCGCGAGAGAGAAAAATTCAAAAAAGCCAAGACAATGTCCCCGTGTTCTTTATATTCTTGCCGACGTGCAGGTATGCAGGTGCTTGTCAAGGTTTGTCTCTACGTGTATACATCTTTGTGTTGTTTGTGTGTGTGTGCTCGCGTGTGCATGTGCGTGTGCGTGTCTGACATAATGCGTCACTAGCTCATCATGTGGAACGGCCAAATCTGCACTGACAGCCTCTTCTTCAAACCAGCTGCTGCAGATGACAGGAGGAGAGAGTGAGAGAATTTTACTATCCTCTCCATCAGCCCCTCATCCTTCCTCCTCACCCCTCCCCTCCCCCCACCTCCCCTCCATCTCTTCATCTGCACTGCTGGAGCAGGACCAAGAGCATTAAACCAAACACATGACTTGGCATGTGCTGGTCCATCCCCAGTGTGTTCGTGTGTCTGTATGTGTGCATATGGTGGTGTGACTGCTGCAAAAACTAACCATGTGGTCCTTTCCTTTCAGGTGACTCCCACCTGCACCTCAACTACAGATCTTGTAAGTTTGTGCATGTACTTTAGAAAATAGTTTTATATGTAATGCGATCAGTAATTACTGTACAGTTATTCTTTTCTGTTTGTTTCTCAGAACAGTTCCATTAAATCTACATCACAGAAGAAAAGAGGCTCAATACCAAGGTAAAACAAATCACACATCAAGACAGAAGAAATTGATATCAGAGATGTAAAATGGACACAGACAAATAAATAGAAAAGTTACATTAAGGACATAAAGCTTGGCCATCTTAACTGCCTAATGGCTGTTCTGGCTGCACTCAAACAATGGACTCTCACAATGTCTAGGAGTAAAAGTGTGGAACAAGTGATGGAGCATGTGATGGAGCACCACTACGACTTCGACCTCACCTACATCACAGAGAGGATCATCTCTGTCTTCTTCCTGCCAGACCTGGAGGAGCCGCGGTACCACAGAAACCTACAGGAAGTGGCCTCCATGCTGAAATCCAAGCACCAGGACCAGTTTCTGGTTAGTAGTAAAACTGAAATCTTAACACATACAAACTCAATGTTGTGATTCGTCTCCTAGAAGGACAGAAGCGGTCAAATTTAAGTAATGGCTGCCATTAAAGGTATTAAAACTAATTATAGAGGTTTTATTTGTATATTTGTGTAACTGAGAGGAATGGTTATTACTTTCAGTCCTTATTTGTGAATATAGGGAGTATTAAACTACCAAATAATTCCTCACAGTTGTCTTTAAATGTTTTTTTTTTGCTCAGTTTGTGTTATTTGTAAAAAAAAAAAATTTTAAAAATAAAATAATGATATATCTCCCATACCTTACATATCTCTGTCTTTTCCAGCTACTGAATTTATCAGAGAGGAGACATGACATCACCAGACTTAATCAAAAGGTACACAAACTGACATCTCACACTGCATCTCAACAGATCACACACTGCTTCAACTGCTGAGACACGACTGAGACACATAAACTATGTATGCTGCCACTTTGTATTTTCAAAGTTTAGAACGGTTTGACTTCTCTTATGCGGTTAAGGTGCAGGACTACGGCTGGCCTGATCTTCATGCCCCACCCTTGGACAGGATCTGTGCCATCTGTAAGGCCATGGAGACCTGGCTGACCTCTGACCCCAGCAACGTAGTGGTCCTCCACTGCAAGGTTTGTGCAACCCGAATCTACATCACCTTACTTTGCTGTTAACATATTTTAAAAAAAAAACAATTTCATGACGTTGATCTGTGTTCTGACAGGGACACAAAGGGAAGACGGGGGTCATTGTGGCAGCCTACATGCACTACAGCAAGATATCCGCTGGGTAATCATTACTAGTGTAACAGGACACTTGCCATACCAACATGTGTAAAGATCACTTTTCAGTTATATTTTGTTGTCATCATGTCTGAAACCATCTTTGAATACCTTTTGCTCAATGTGATCACTGTAGTGCTGCGACTAACAGTTATCTATATAATCAAAAAAATCTGTTGATTATTTTTCCAATTAATACTTTGGCCCATATCAGGCCTGAAAAAATATCACATTTTCCCCAAGAACGATGTTACATATTTAAATAGCTTGTCAGAACAATGGTCTAAAACCCAAAGATATTCAGTTTACTTCACAGAAGACAGATATTACAAATATTGATTTAATTGATTATCAAATTTGTTGACCATTCATTTTCTTTTGATCCACTAATCGACTCATCAGTTAATCATTTCAGGTCTAGATCTCTGTCCTCCGTGCATTCACGTCTTGATTTTTGTCTAAAATGCCAATAAAGCGGTCAGTGTAGAATAGATTGAGTTGGTCACCACCAACAGCCATGATTTACTCTAGGCATACACCTCATCCCCTCACTATCACTTACAAATGATTGCTTACACACATCTGTAAAGCGTGTATTAATACACTTGTGCTGGTGTCCACAGAGCGGATCAGGCTCTCACCACACTGGCCATGAGGAAGTTCTGTGAGGACAAAGTCTCGTCATCCCTGCAGCCCTCTCAGAACAGGTGTGACACACTCGTCTACAGTTTATATCACCTCCTCTCCCGTATATCACTTCTTGTGATGCTGCTGTCATCACCTCATGTCGCTCTCTGCTGTCATTGCATCACTTCCTCACTTCTCTTCTTCAGGTACATCTACTACTTTGGCGGTCTGCTGTCAGGTACCATCAAAATGAACAGCAGTCCTCTGTTCCTCCACCAGATCCTCATCCCCTCTCTACCAAACTTCCAGACTGGAGGAGGTCAGTTTTACACAAACAAATCTTGGTATAATTGCTTGCAGTGCTGTGATGGTAATTATGAGCTTTGAATAGTGAACACAAAATGTTTACCAATGTTAAAGGCAAAAAAAAGAAACAATAGAGCCTTTGTCTGCAAACTCTCCCTGTTTTTTTTATTGCTGTTATCCTCACTTCTCTCTGTTTTTGCAGGTTTCTATCCGTTCCTGAAAATTTATCAGTCTCTTCAGCTGGTGTACACCTCAGGCGTCTAGTAAGTACATGGTCAGTTGTCCAGTTGCACCACTGGGTTTTCAGCTCACCCCCTGCGGGCGGACGTGTTTCCCTCCCTCCGTCCCTTTGACAGATGTTGTCTATACAGGCCAGTGTCTGTGTTTAGGTGTAGCCTGGTCTGTGTTTATGTTAAAGTTAACATTGTTTACCAGTGTTTTATCCAACTGAGACATGTTTCTGACTGGATTTATGTATAGTTCTATGGCTGTTTCTTTTTTATTTATTTATTTTTTTACTGTGCATGTGTGTGTGTGTCCAGTGATCCCCAGAGCTCCAGGGCGAGGAAGCTGTGTGTGACTATGGAGCCAGCACTATTATTAAAGGGGGACATAATGGTGAGAAACAGTTTATCATGAATTGTATGTCACTAATTGGAAACCTTACTTGCACCGCAGCAATAACTGCAGTGCACCAGCTGCTATTTTGCCTATTAATGTAGTCAGTTTCCTCCACTCCCACTGACTTTTGTGCTTTCATAAATACACATTTCTTTCCTGCCTGTCATGCACTTTTGTAACTTTGCTTTTAATAAGTGCCAGTTTTTTTTTTAAACCTCTTAAGCTACAAATCCTCTGCAGACTATGAACATGCATACTTAATTACTGACTTGCATGTCTCTTTGAGAGGGTAAAAACATTAAAAGCCCTTAGCATCCTACAAAGACATGAAGGTACTTTATTTATCTCAGAGGGTCACACACAGCAGCAACACCCTGAGAACATACCATCACACACACGATATAGGATCCAACAAAACACAGTAACAAAGCTAATAAAAATTAGATTTACTATTTTATCACGCCAGCAACAAGTGTTAACATTTCAATACATTCCATGAGAAATGAGTCTTGCTATTTATATCACTCACGCTTACTTGCATCCTCTCCTGCAGGTGAAGTGCTACCATCGGCGGAGTCGAGCAGCAGAGAGGGAGGTGGTCTTCAGAGTCCAGTTTCACACCTGTACTGTTCACGGGGCCCAGCTGTGGTTTGGCAAGACTGAACTGGACCTGGCCTGTACAGGTATCAAAATAGAGACTCAATAGTTTGCTTGTAAATGCACCAATTTTTGCACAGCTGTGACAGAAGGGATTAGAGATAAGGGTATTTAAAACCATAAGACTCTACTACTGCTGTACTACACTAAGATCTGAATATGTTGTAAGCATATGAAAGAACAAATGGAAACCTTCTGCTGTATATTTTTATTGCTTCCTTGAAATTGTTTACAGGGATGTATAATTTAAGACCCACTTACTCTTTAGTCCATTGTTGGGTTCATGTATATTGAGACAAATGGCAAATGACAGTGTCAGGTTAGATGAAACAGAAATACTTGTACATGGCTCAGTAAGCAGCCGTCTCATGACAGTTGCTCTTAGTGCAACGTGCTGACGCATGCATACAATGTATAAATAATATTACCCACACTCATGCGTGGAAAAGTAAAACGAAAGCTGATCTCAGACGGCACATTTCTTTGAAGTGTTATGCTCTGTTTACTTGAGCCATATTCTGTCGTATTTATTTCCATCATGAAAAGTGATGGCAAGTATCTTTATTTATTAACGTTGGTTTTTCTACTTCACAGATCTCTTGTGAATGTTTTTATCACTCTCTGTAGTTGCAGTCTGGATATTTTAGTTTCCCTTTATGTTGGTCTTTCCGCAGATGACAGGTTCCCTCCTGATGCTACAGTCGAGTTTATCTTCTCCAATGGGCCAGAAAAAATGAAAGGTATTTATTATCAGCTGTCTGTCTTGCACTGCTTCCTGTGGTACATTTCGTGCTCATAATCCTTTTCTTTTTTACATTTTTATATGCTTCACATTAAAATGTCTGCATTCCAAGGTCGAGAATATCGTAAGAATGATGCCTCTATCAAAGTGGACTTTAACACCTCAGACCCTGTGGTCAGATGGGATTCTTATGAGAACTTCAACCTGCACCACCAAGACAGCATGGAAAGTAAGAAACATACACACAGGTGCAAAAAAATTAGCTTTAAGGTGGAAAAATCTAACATCACATCACACTCCCTTCTCCTTTCAACCAGATATCTCTCATACGAGGGGCCCACTGGACGGCAGTCTATATGCACAGGTGAGGAAGCGGCGTGGGCCAGGCTCAACTGCCTCAGCAGCCTCTCCCAATGGATGCCTCACTAACAGCCCAACAGTGAAGCCCCAAACTCCCAGCCAGCCCCAGCCCCCCACCTACACCAGTGATTCCAATCGCTCCTCAGCACCCACTGATCATCTGCAAGACGGCTCTCCGTCCATAAACTGCCCTGAGAGAGAAAATCCTGACTGTCCATTGAGGAGAGGAGACGGGGAAGACAGAGCAAGAGATAAAACAAGAGGGAAAGAAAAGGATCGGGAAACGGCGATATTAGATGATGGACAACCGTCAAGTCCGGGGGGTTTGAGGCGAGAGCACTCGTGTTGTGGTCGAGCAGGTGCAAAGTGTGGCAATGTGGGATGGGAGAGAGGGCCCTGCCTTTCTAATGGGCACTGTCTCGGACGTTGCAATAGCATTAAAAATCATCCAAAAAGTCAAACTCTGCCTGCTTTACCATCCAAATCTGTGTCACCTCCTCTAAATTCAGCTCATATGGAGCTCTGCCATCGCCATAGTGCCCATCCTTTACCAGAGTTACCATGGGAACGTCCACCCCCACCCCCGCCACCACCCCTGTCCTGTCTCCACAGGCCGTACTACCCTTATTCTACCCCTGAACATGCACACCCACACAGCCACACCCTCCCAGCCTCAAACCGACTCTGCACCGGGGAGGAGTGTCACCTCTTCCATTATTCCAGCCACGGCCCGTCCGCTCATCTCTCCCATCAGTCACTGCCCTCCAGCCCTTACAGGGAAATGTTCTTCAGCTCTCCAACATCGTCCTCTGGTTGCCCCTGTTGGGACTGCTCCAGCAGGCGAGAGCACCAACCATCCTCAGTCAGAACATTCCACCCATTGCACCCAGACCAATCGGAGAACCCACACTGGTCCCAAGGTGCAGGGGCACAACGAACAAGAGAGGCGCCTCCGCTATGGGAAAGTGAAAATCCATGGGAGGTGGCAAGAGAGGCCGAGTTCTGGCAGTGCAAATCAGCTATGCCTGCGTTTCGGGTGTGTCATTCCTCTTTGGATCAGAGTCCAAACCCGGAGCAGCCTAGATTTGCCCTCGCACCTCACCAGAGCTACCATAGCCCCCAGTCTCTGGTGGATGTGCGGGATGGAGCCAGCAGTGGGTACCACACGCCTCCACAGCCCCGTCACTCCTGCCCCTGCTCTCCTTATCAGTCCTCCCCGGCCGAGAGCCACGAGAGCCGGGGTTACGCGTCAGGATACCACTCTGGGTCAGCCTCGCCTCTGCCTGCTGGTAGCCCTTCTTCTGGGAAAGGCAGGCTGCCCGAGACGCCCTCTAGATGCAGAGAACAGCAGGATGCTGAAGGTGAATGATGGACACAGTGGTGATTGTTTTGGGGTTGTTTTTTTTTACACTAAAATACTTCTTGTAACTTTTGTTTTTATGATTGTTTTGTTTTAAATTAATCTTGATTTATTTTTATCTTGCTTCTTAAAGTAGAGAATGCCAAAACTGATGTGGATGATGACATATCCCAGGGTTCAGAGACTAAATCGGACTCTAATGGCCAGACAAGCACCCCTGGACTGGACTCTGATCATGACTACACACTTATTGGTAGCAGCAGCCCAACACACACTGAAGACAGGTGGGTGAAACTTTCTTTTTTGACATCTACTAATATTGAAAATAAAACATTTATCCAAATAAACTTATTAGTTCATATTATGTTCGCAGTGTTACTGCTGATAGCCCTTCTCAAAGCCAAGAAACCTCCACACAGCTCGACTCCAGCACAAATAGCAACAAAACTATCACACCGGTACCGGCAGAAACACAAACCCAAACTTCCGGCATATCCATAAACTCTGCACAATCATCAAGTGAGCTGAGTTTGAGTTCTGATGGAACGATCGGCGCTGTCAGGATCACAGGGAGTGCTGAAGGATGTAAGCAATCGCATGCTTCAAATTATGCTGCTGTCATCATCACCCCGGTCCAAGTGCAACTCAATGGTTCTGCCCTTCCCAGCGATACCACATCCAACAGCAGCAGAAGTGTAACCATGAACCCTTCTGTTAGCCTCACTTCCAGCCCCTCCGCCACTTCCCCAAATTCTCCTATTGGCTCTCCAGATCGGCAGTCCTCTCACCAGTGCCCCCCATTGGCTGCAGACACAGCAGGGCACAGACTGACCCCAGACAGAGACAGCTCAGCCGACAACAAACCTCCATCACCTGTGCCCGACGGCTATCACACACCCACATTTCCCTTAGCTTCCTATTACTACCCATTACTAAACGTCCCCCATGTCCCATACACGGGCTACACTGCAGTCACCATCCCCGCCGTCCAGCCACCGCTCCCCGAGAAGAAACGCCTTTCCTCCACAGCAGGATCCCTGAACGGACACAACTCTCTTCTTAGAATCTCCTCAGCTCCTTCCCCCACACACCACGTTTCTTTCTCCCCTGCTACGGGAGAGCAGAGACGAGGGTCTACGCAGTCTAGCTACAGGGAGGAGGCAGACATCAGGGTTAATGCAAAGTTTGTCCAGGACAGCTCCAAGTACTGGTACAAACCAGGCATCTCGAGAGACCAAGGTGAGGATTGTACACAAATGCAATGTCTCTATTTAACATTACCAAGAAATCCAGTCTTTATGTGCTCTGGTGAGTAAGCGATGTTTCGTCTTTCATTTTCAACTACAGCCCCCTCACTTTAACATGTTCTCTCTACTGTAGCTATAGCTGTGTTAAAGGACAAGGAACCGGGGACTTTCCTCATCAGAGACAGTAACTCTTTCCAGGGGGCCTACGGTCTGGCCCTCAAAGTGGCCACCCCTCCTCCTAATGCCAACATCGCTGGAGGCAAAGGTAACCATTATGAATGCAATGCAAATATGAATGAGCTGGCTGCCACAGGGCCTTTAATGACATGTCAGAGGAAAAAACAAAGCACAGGAGTAAATAATAAAAATATATAATGGCTGAATTCCATTTATCCGCTTCAGTGTCTGGGTCCTGGTGTTGTTCATGCTGACTCACTGTCACACTGTCATAGCTTACTGGGACACTTGAATACTACAGAGCCATTGCTAATGTTATTAGTAACACCTGTGCTTTTCCCTAATGTGACAAGATAAAATGTCTGCTGTGAAGAAGGCCTATGGCAGGTGTCTTTCTTGTGGCTGTCTTGGCACTAGTGAAATAACATCAAACTCCTATTCAACAAGCTATATTTAGAAATGTGATGGCAAAACTTCAGTGGTTGATTAGTTACATAATTTCCATTCATCTACCGAGTCTGTTTTATCACCCAAAATGACTGCAGACTTGTTTTAGAGGAAGACACCTGACAGCAAATCAGTGTAATTACTTTTAGTAATTATTAGTTTCTGATCCAATCAATGTGTGATTTCCATGACCTTGTTCATTTGCATTTATGCTGTTAATACTTTAGTCCAATAACATTTATATTTTAGTTGAGAACAACTGTGTCACTAATCCAGTGCTAATGCTGAATTAAGCGCTGGTTTAATACTGTTCAAATTAAGACACAGGTACCAAAATGTTCATTATTCTTGTGCTTTCTTGTTTATCTTTTTGTCTTTCAACAACTAATGATGATGATAGATCAAGTTTTCATATATTTCTGTTCTACTCTGTTCATGCATGAAGAGGCACAGTCGTTATCAAAGACAGCAATGACAATATGGTTTTGATAAGTCTATAGTAAATAGAATTGTATATTTTCGTGTATGTTTTGCTCACACGTCCTTATAGAATATGCTCTGCAGCAAGACAGTCGTCCTTATTTTTCATCATTGCTCCTTCACTTCTCACCCTCCTCTCCTCTTTCCCAGGGGATCCTCTGGAACAGCTGGTGAGACACTTCCTCATCGAGACTGGGCCACGGGGAGTGAAGATCAAGGGCTGTCAGAACGAGTCCTACTTCGGTCAGTTATGTGTATAGACACAACTGTCACGACATGTTTCACATATTTAGCTATGTACGAGATACTGAAACTTATTATCTAAACCTGTAAAACCAAGAGTAAGTGTGTTTTTTTTATTTTTTTATTTACTTGCTTCCCAGTTCCTTATTTTCATTTAATTCCTTTTAATCTGTCATAATCATAGTCTGTTTTACCCATTTCCTCTTTCTGTCTTCTTTCTCTGTCTCAGGAAGTTTATCTGCCCTGGTGTACCAGCATTCAATTACTCCCATCTCTCTACCCTGTGCTCTCCGCATCCCAGAGAAAGGTAATATCAGTATCATTACATTTAGTCATCATGTTGTCATGATTTTTACAACTAAAATTAAATATCCGCCTCTTCAAATGAGCTTTTCTATTGTTAGAGAACAAATAAATGACTATTAACCAAAGACTAGAAGGTTGTTACAACAATTACACACTGTAGCCTCAATCATTTAGATGGTGCTGTCATGTAACTGAAGACTATGATGTTTCAGACCTTGTTGGGGAGCTTCAGGAGATGCAGAGTGCAACAAACACCAGCACAGCAGCTGACCTCCTCAAACAAGGAGCAGGTAATACACATGCTTGTCTTCTTTATGGTGATTCTGTTGCTGTATGAACTTCCACAGAGGATGAATCTCATGTAGGGCAGTCGTTGCAGTTCTTTCTTTTGACCAGCAGAGACTGTTCAAGCCTCATGTTTTCATAGCACTGACACAAAACAACGTACATGCTCATATTCATCCACGTTTTCTCGTCTCATCTCTTTGATGAACCAGCCTGCAATGTGCTTTACCTGAACTCTGTGGAAACTGAATCACTGACGGGGCCGGAGGCAGTTTCCAAGGCAACCAAGTGCACTTTGGCTCTGAGTCCGCGTCCAGTGGCAACGGTGGTCCACTTTAAAGTGTCCTCTCAGGGGATCACTCTAACAGACAGCAAAAGAAGGTGCATCTTAGACACTGCAGTCTTACTTATTAGCAACTGCATCACACTTTTAACTCAGTGGGTGTCACTGCTTATTTTATTAAAAAGTGGTATTTGTTACTGCATCAAATTGTTGCTGCATGACACGGTGTTTGCATCAGTTTGATGGAAAAAAAACTAATGCCAAAGACAAATGAGTAATTTTGTTTGTGTTTACACAGGCTATTTTTTAGGAGACACTACCCAATCAGCAGTGTAACATTCAGCAGCCTTGACCCCCAAGACCAGAGGTGGGTCACTGATACAAATCGATTTTAATAAAACTATATGTGTTTGAGTTACTGCTGATTACTTTCAACAAAGGCAGTAATAAGTGTGCGCCTGCTGCTGCTGCTGCACAAATAACTCTTGTATTGCCTTATATTTTATAAATATAAGTTGATTTGCTTGTCTGCTTTTTGACTGTGATAGGTGAATGAGTAGTGCTAGTCATTGCCTAGTCTTATAAAACAGTCTCCATGTCCTTGTTATTCATGTGTTCCTGCATTTTGTCTCTGTCTCTATTTGTGTACCCGTGCTTCAGGTGGACTAATTCTGATAGCACATCAAGCAGGTAAGTGCTTGTGTCACTGTGTGTTTTTCTTGGCGAGTGATATCACCGACTGGTACCTTGTGCTACTTTGCATGGCAATTAATCAAAACAATTAGAGTCGTTACTCTGACTTCTTGAGAAAAAATCTAGGTTTCTTTCAGTGTCAAATACTATTTGCTTTCCAGTCTTTTGACTTCTCTCGTCTCTTGTTTTTGCTGCAGGATGTTTGGCTTTGTGGCCAGGCGGACAGGCAGTGCTACAGAAAACGTGTGTCACCTATTCGCAGAGATGGACCCCGAGCAGCCGGCTGTGGCCATCGTCAACTTTATTAACAAAGTCATGCTGGGACCACAGCTACGTAGATGAAGGAGCAGAAGAATTTGAAAACTCTGGACTATCAGGGATGTGGGAGAGATTCTAGCATAACTTTTTTTTTTTAAGATATGTGTGTGTGTTACTACATTTTTGCTTGCATTCGTGCAGGTGGCATGACTGTGCTCGGCTGTATGACTGTTTTTATATTTCTGACAGATCACTGCTCCAAAGGGCAAAGTATTGTTTATATGTCAGCTTCCAGAGCAGTTACAGAGGAATAGTTTGATAAGCCAAAGACTGACCTACCTTTGGTAAACTTGCCAAATGAGATTCAAATAAGAGTTTTTTTGTTGTTGTTGTTTTTGCTGATGAAGTAATTTTTTGTTTTTCTGTTACAAACTCTTCACATGATGTACAACAAAACTGCATGACAATCCATTTACCACACCGTTATTCTTAAAGTTTCTGTACACCAACATTTAAAGCTCAAGAGACAATGGTTCAGAAGGCCTTCAACAATGTAGTAGAAAGTCAGAGTCATGTTTCAAGGTGTAAAGTGGCTGCAATTTTGCTCGCAACGCAGTGTTAGAAAGAGTAAAGGAGGTGACTAAATGTAAGAGGTTGTGTATTTTGAATATCTGAGAAGAAAGTGTAAATTCAATCCTCAACAATACTATGAAAACCTAAGCTGAACCTACCTACAATTTAAAACACAGACAGATAGATGACTGGTTACACACTACATAAGAAAGTAAAAGGGAGGTTAGCCTCACAACAGAAGTAACTCGTTTAAAAGATAAGGACAGGACTTGAATATTTACAAACTCTACAATCTCCACATTTCTAATGTCATTATAAAAAGAACCAGTAGAGACCAGTCTCTCCATATTACATATTTTAGATTTGTTTAATTTACATTACCTATTTAACCAACCAATATCCACAGTAACATGTAATATGTGTGAGTTATGTTTCAGAGAGAAGTTTCACTTAAAGCCAAAGACTTCATTATTGTGTAAAGATATTCTCATGGTTGATTTTTTTTATCAATATCTTTTCATTGTTTGGCATTTGTGTGTTTTTTTATAAACTGAGACAGTATTTAGATGACTTCGGCACAATTATTATTTTTCATAATGGATTTTTATGTAAAAGAAGTAATATATTTTAGGCCTCTGAGGTGGATGACAAAGAATGGTGTATGTCATATTTGACAAGTAAATTAAAGCAATCAAATGAAATCAAATACAACTGTTGGCTTCATCATTTAAAGGCTTCCTGTCATATATTTTATTACTTATTTGCAGACCAATTAGTACAGTTGTAAATTCCTTTTTTGTAACTTGCTTAAAGCAGATAAAGGTGGTGAATCTGATTGTGTCCAATACTTACCTTCTTATGATATAACTCAGTTATTCTCGCCTTTTGAGCTTATTGTCACCACGAGAAAGAACCATCCGTGCCACAAATACTCACACCTTTGACAACACGCAGGTCAAAAGGATGAGGTCCCACCGAGATTTGAACTCGGATCGCTGGATTCAAAGTCCAGAGTGCTAACCATTACACCATGGGACCAGACACGCTAGCCAGAAGGGTTTGCCAGTACTTGTAGAAAATGGCCACAGCACCCGTGTAGCAGTGGTTCGTTGGTCTGTGTCATGATTTGAACATGACTTTTCATGTCCTATGAAACAGTACGCTACAAAACAGGTTAAGGTCTTAATCGAAGTCACACCTACCCCGTGTTTCAGCTATGCTAGTTAGCTCACTGTAGCTAACCGAGCTAACTGATAAGGTAACGAAACTCGCGATGAGTGGTGAAGGAAAGCTGCATCGGAGTGTGAAATCAGATGTAGCTTAATTTTAACATACCCATCCATCTATAGGAGCAGATGGTCGATCACGCTAGTTTAATCGAGATTGTCCAAATATGTTGTCAGATACATTAGTGGAGGTTTGAGAGTCACGTCAGTTACTTTCAAATTGAGAATTACGTCATTTACTTTCATTTTATGGTAGACGAACACAGACGTAAACTCTACATTTTACTAGCCTGATCGTGAAATGAATTAAAATGAGATACACTAAATTTATTACAACTACAGATACAAGATACAGATACAAAATGATTAAGTGATAGCACAGTATGGGACTTTTGACATTATTGATCGTACAGAGGGCAACGTTACAGTACAAATATGATAATGATCTTACATCTGCCAAAAGTGGCTGAAAATGATTGCACCACGAGGAGGCGCAAGGAAAAGAGTGACTTGGGGGATGCTGCTGCTAAGAGGCCAAGGTGGTCTGATGACAGTGACTCAGATTGACTCTACAGTGTATAGACCACTGATAACTGGCCTTTGCACCCGGCAGGGCTGGTGACACCCCAGATCATGTTTTGCATTCGGGCCATCATTTCATCATGTTGACAGGGTTGCTGGATTGACTCTTTTTAACCCCGAGGGCTGGCCTTTGCGTTTGGCTGGGCAAGCAAAGCCCCATGTTGCCTTTGCATCTGGCTGGGCTGTTGCATTTCAGGAAGTGTCTTTCTTGTACTATCTCTTCATTTTGGCACATTGGGTTGATCGACCTTTCTCTCACCCTGAGGGCCATCCTCTGCGTCTGGCAAGGCTGGCGATGCCCCAGGTCAGCCCTTGTGTCTGGCAGGGTTGTTGACACCCTGTGCATGTAGGCTTTGCATCTGGCAGGACAGGAACTTGCAGCTTTGTCGATAGGAGAGAGAACATGATGGGCAACAAGGCTGCGAAGATGACATAAAACAAAGCACTTTACTTTTGACCAGGACCCTTTGCTGCATGTCATCCACTCTCTCTTTCCCCAACTTTCCTGTCTCTCTCTCTCACTGTGACTGTAATAAAGGCAAAAAATATTTTGTTTGGGGCCCAGTGATGCATATATCATGCTGGCCTCCTCTACAGTTGGAGTTTAGTGAGTTCATGCAGCCAGGAGAACTCTAACCCTGATTTAACAGAGAAGAACTTCTACTACTTGAGCCACTGCCATTGACTTAATATGACCAAAGGTGAGTATGAGTTTCTGATTATTAGAAAACACTGGGCAGAAAAAGTAGAGTATGTGATTGTCAACAACAACCCACAACAATTGAAGATAAGATAATTGCAGATTACTAGTCTTGATAACGATTTTTGTCTTACTTTACTTTTATCTTATCCTGACACCTGAGCTGCTGCTGTTCACTGTGGACAAGAACGTATGAGCACTGATTTGTGGAAAGAAGGTGAAAGTAATGTATGCTACTGGCAAACACTACATACCGTATATATATTCATATAATATCACTTATTTAGCAATTCAAAGATTATTTGTGTTTCCAACTAACCATGGATTACTGTTCTCTTCTTATTCTACCACATGAATTACTGCTGCTGTTCACTGTGGACAAAAAAGGTAAGTATGAACTTCTGACTTAGACAGAAAGTGGCCAACCATAGTCTAAAATATAAAGACAAAGATAGCAATATTATGTAAACTTGCTATATACTGTATGCTACACATTTTTATACATATCATATTACTTATTTAGTTATTCACAGATCATTTGTCTATCCTTCTAACCATTATTTATTGTTCTCTCTCAAAATTCAAATTCATTTTTATCCATACAATAGTGACAGTAAAAATTTTGTAATTCAAACGATTATTCATCCAACCAACCCCTATTTATTTTTCTCTCCTCTTATCATACTCCACCACCTGAGCTTGCTGCAACCTGGCTCAATACTGTATGCTGTATCTGTGTATGCATATAATATTACTGGTTCGGTAATTCTAGTTTATCTTACTAACCATCATTTCTATTTCTCTTATCTTACTCCACCACCTGAGCTGCTTCCATTTACATAATACAGGAAAAATCTATGAAAGCTTTGGAAAGAAAGTGACCCAGAATAGGATAATAGGGTAATATAAAGATAGAAAATAATGTATGTTATGTTGTTAACGCAATATATACTGTATGCTATACCAGTTTGTTCAAAGTCAAAGACTGTAAATTTTACTTACTGTTATTTGTCATTCTCTGCTCTTATCTTACTCTACCACCTGAGCTGCTGCTGTTCACTGTGGACTGAAACGTGAGTGTAAGCTTTTGACTTGTAGAGAAAGTGACTTGAATAGGCCATAATACAGTACACGTACAGAGAAAGTAATAGAAGTCATCTGTCAACTAGCTACACACTGTAAGCCTCCCCTGTTTATCCATGCCATATAGTATCACGTATTCACAAATAATCTTTAAATAACTTGTCTCATTAACCATTATGTATGGTTCCTCGCTGTTGTCCTATTCTACTGCCACAATGATTTTTGCCAATCATTGTGGGAGATACAAGCTTCTGACATGCAGTAAAAGTAAAATGGGCTATAATTTAAAGACTGAGACAATAATATACTGTATGTGCAAACTGGATACATACACTGTGCTGTACCTGTTTATGTATATGATATCACTGATTATTTATCTTTGAATGATTGATTATATTTCTCTACCTTCATCTTAACTCCACCACCTGAGCTGCTGCCATTCATACAAAGGTGAGAACAAGCAGGTATGACGTAAAAGTGACCTGGAACAGGTTGTAATATAAATATAGACTAAGGAGTTTGAACTAATTAATAATGTCTTATATTCTTTATCTTCTTACTCCACTGCCTGAGCTGCTACAGTCACTGTGAATGAAAAGGTGTTCATGAGATTTTGATCATATAATAAAAGAAACTGAAAAAATTGGTACAATGCAGCCATTTGTCCTTATATTATCACATACTAAAGTTACTTTAGTTCATTTTCTCTGTTAATTTTGCTCTACCACCTGAGATTTTGCCATTTACAAACAGTATGAGGGAAAGTGAGTACATCTAGAAAGAAAGTCATCTAGACTAGGCTGTAATAGAAAGACTATGAAAGAATTATATTTTATTTTGTAAACTAGGTTCACATGCTCATCCATACTGTCAATCTAATGCCCCGTGTTTAATAACTCAAACATTATTTGTCTTACTGAACCTCCCATTCTGATCTTATTCCACTTTTCTGTCTACCACCTGATAGAATGAGATTAGAATAGGCTGTAATATAAGGACAGAGAATCTAATGTATGATGTTGGGAAAACTAGCTGCATACTATTTGCTAAATCTGTTTACCATATAATATGATGTTATATTATTCACCACCATCTTTGTCTGTTACTCTATACCACCTGAGCTGCTGTCATGGATTAAAAGGCAAGTACAAGCTTCTGACTTGTAAAGAAGGTGGCCTATAATAGGCTATAATATAAAAATATATATAAAAACAGAGAAAGGAATATATATGTGTGAACTAGCAACATATGCACCAGTTTATACATATACGATCTCTTCATCAATAATTCGAGGATGATTTTTGTCTTGCTAAACCTGTTGTACTTGCTGTGTTTTTCCAGAGATGTAGAGTGTTTACCAGACACAAGTAAGTCTCGGGCAAACATAAAAGATACTGCTGAGGTCAACATGTCGATATTGACTTGTGAAAACATTATGTTTATGTTATAGTGGCTTTTGCATGTGGTGGCACTGCGTCAGGCTGTGTTGATGCGCGTGACGCAGCACTATAGTTATGGATTGTATCTGCACCTTTTGCTCGTAGCTGCTGCAACAGTCCTGAACACCACCCAGAGGTGGGAAGGGGAGAGGAATGTGTAAGGTTTTCCACCCCCAGAGCCCCCACAGTGCCTCCCTGTGGCAACACACTGTAACAGGACATTACATGACCAAACCAAGATGCCCTACAGGCTGATCTGTAGGGCAAGTATGACCAGTCCCAGGCCCGGGCAATTCACCTGTTCTGCTGTGCAGGCAACTCATCTTCCTCTGTCTGCAGGAATATTCGCACCATACTAACTAACAACCAGGAAGTGACAGCATTTGAAGTGACATCTTGAAGTGCGCGCAGGGGGGTCACTTGGCATCACAGAAGAAATGATCAACCCTGACCTGATCAGAAATGACTGACCACTTGACAAGCTGGAGAGCAGCCTGAGGTATGGTAACAGTTATTAACAACTTAACAGAGGTCTCCTGGAAGTGTCAGTATCACTTATATGACAATTTATGCTGTGGCACCAGAGGTACAGCTATGTTGCTGCTAAATAAAAAAGGTTTATCTTCTGTAGGTTGTAATTTATTTCATGCTCATCTCTCATATTGCTAAAAAAATCAATCAACAGTTATGGGAGAAAACAGGAGGCTCAATGCTTGATGAAGCAGTCATCCAAACTAGTCATCAAACACACATTAAAACAATCAGCAATCAATACATTTTTAACTATAGGCAACTACTTCTAAAAATCTTACTAACTTAATTTCTCACACTGTAGTCAGCTATACATGTGATTCTTCAGGTTTGTTTATATTCTTAGATATGATACTAGTATGATTTACCGTTACAGTTCATTTACAGTTCACAGCAGTTTAGCTAATTTACAGTAAGGAGGAATTAAACTGGTGATTGTGAATTATCTGTACTATATTCTTAATACACACACAGCTGTATCGGACCTTGGCCTGTCCGTTTGTCTTGTATGCACGGTACTGCGCTGGTTAAAAAAGATAATTTCGGCTTTGTTATGACCCTAAACTCAGAGGATGAACTAAAGAAAAAGTAATCCTTGGTAAAGAGATGTAGTTTATATTCCACAGATTACTTCAGACGCAGATAATTATGTACAAAATCTGGAATAAATGCATAACAGTCATCTAACTGTGGTTGTTTCCAAGGAAACCTTAGAAATACTAGTTACACATTAAAGCATGTGTCTCTGCAGTGCAATTTATTGCTGATTTTACAATCTCAGGCCAAAGAAGTCTGCTCAATAAAAAAAATACGGGAGAAAAAGAAATGTGTATGAAGAAAATGCAAGAACATGTTTATCTCCCTAGATTGTCTACAATGGTAGACTGTACATTTTTATAATGGGAAGCATTATATTGTCATTTACCAGAGATCAAGGCTAAAAGATGTGTACTGGTGTGAAAGGGGTTGGTTTGTTGGTTTTTGTATTACACACAGCTGATACACACACGGACTATTATTAGGTGTTCGTTTGCACCTAATAATTAACCAGATACAGAAGCGTTTTTGGAGCACAGCTGTTTTCCACGTCCTAACTCCAGCTTTACTCTCAACATTTGATGCATTTGACTGAGTTGAGAGACATAATTTCATATGTAATCACCTATATTATAATAATTTAAAGTCTTTAAGCCTATTTACCTTCCCTTTGTTGCTGGAATTAAAAAGGCTACACTCTAGTGTAATTGCTTGGAACTAGCTCAACTGATTGCATAGCAAGCGCTCAGGCATTCATGGCTGATTTCCTCTGTGCCATTTTGACAACTGCAACACTGCAAGATTTACCACCATAGAAAATAGCACAGGGAACCATGTGTGATAATACAGTAATGGGTGATGAGTGGCTGTGTTGTCCCTTATCCTCCCAGAAGAGGGAACTAGAGGAACTTCAATAGGCTTTCAAGTAGTCAGATCTCCATATTGCAGCTCCCAGGGAGCCTCCAAGGGAAAATAGTAGAACCATGGTGTGAGGTTTAAGATTTCTCTGTCTGTGAATGAAAGATCACAGCAAGACTCACTGCATCATAAAATATGAGAACTGGTCGTGTAGCAAATGTAATACCTGTTTTCAATAAGTCTTGCTATTTCTGTGCTTTACGAAGTCTAAGAACAGCAGGAGTCCAGGAACAGGGTCCACGCCTATCTTGGCTATCTTCCGAGGAATTATAAAAAGAAAAATAACCTTTGGTCTCTTAAGTAAATATTAGAAGAAGACAAAGGAATTCCAACAATGCTCAATATTTGCTGCAACACACAACTTTGAAGACAAGAAGAGATATCTGTTTGTTCAAGTAAAAACTCATGAGCTCACATGGTACTAATATTAAACCAAAGGTCACATATTAAAACAACTCCTGTATGCGTGTCATTTATATATATATACATACATACATACAAACATGTATATACATATATACATATATATTAGCCTACACATACATATACAATATATATATAT
>NW_019525245.1:3444440-3484561 GCF_002814215.2 Seriola lalandi dorsalis | reverse complement strand
ATATATATATATATATATATATATATATATATATATATATATATATATACATATATGTTAATTATTTATGATAAAAAAGCATGTTATGATGCACTTGATTACTTTCCTAATAATTTATTGATTGTTTATAATTGAACCTTACAGCAAGGGTGAAAATGAAGTAGGTACATTTACTCAACTACAGTTTTGAGATTCCTTACTTGGATATTTCAATTTTGTGAAGATTAATAGTTTCACTCCACTATATTCTAGATGTAATAAACTGCTTTTACCACTGCAGATTCATCTCAGTTCATTCAGTAGCATATCTTGTGCTAGGACGCCAAAGCATTAAAATACATTAAACACACAAATTATGATGTTTTTTAATAATTATTAAAATAAATAAAGAATAAAATAATACCAAATAATACCTAAAACAATACATCCAAAAAAAAAGAAAAAATGCAACAAAACAGTGGAGGCAGTGAAGGAAGGATGTGCACAAGTGATATTGGGTTGCTGATGGGCTTTGAGGACAACACTGTCCTGAACCTGCTGGTTCTGGAAATAATACTCTGGTAATGTTTTCCAGAGGGTAGAAGACTGCGTGTTTGAGGTTCGGATTTGGGTTTGAGTGTGGTCCTGAATGATTTTGTGGGCCTCCTTCGAGCGTCTCCTGTGGTAAATGTCCTGGAGGGATGGTCGTTTATTGCCTGTGAGAAACTGTGCTGTTTACATCACCTGCTGTACAGCTTGACAGTCCAGGGCGGTGCAGCTTGGACACCACACAGTGATGCAGCTGCTACGGATACTCTCAATGCAGCACATGTGGAAGGTGCGGAGGATCTGTGGAGCCATGCTGAATTTCTGTGTTAACATTAATCCCTGTTGCTGACCAAAAGGAACTTGAAACTGCTGACACTCTCCACTTAAGGCATATTGATGAGTTTGAGGGTGTTTTCTCCCCGTCTTTGCTACTTCCTGAGGTCCACAATCATCTCCTTCACCTAGTTGTCCTGGCGCCATATTAAATGGTTTCACCTCTGTCATGTATGCAGACCTGTCACAGGCAGTTTTGCTCGTACACAAAACCAGGTTACTGCTTTACATGCCTAAAACCTCTATTTGCAAGTAGCAGGCTAAATATGATTTGTATTTTTGAACCAAGATCGGTATATTTTAAGTGCACTGTAAACGTAATGTTATATAAGAAACATGTTATTCCTTACCATACATGTGTCTAAATGATACAAATAAAGAAATACAAATATATCACATTTGTTTCAGAAATCATGCTACTGCTAAAAGCCAGAAATAATCAGATTTTCATTTGTCTTCCATGAAAATTCAGTAAGTGACTGTGGTGATGGCTGTGGTGTCATTCTCAGACTGATGAAAGTGGGGGTGGGCTGTGCCACACAGTTATGTATGATCAGGGAGTACTGGCATGGGCTTAGTCTGCAGTCTTGAGTGTCTGCAGTGCTGAAAAAAAGAGTGACAGAAGTGCCCGCCTTCATCACCCGTGGTCTGCCTGTCAGCAAGTACAGGATTCAGTTGCACATAGTGGTGCTCAGGCATGGTCCCTGAGGATGAAGCGAATTGTAATGAATGCTGCTGTAATCAACGGTATTCACACGTGTATGCTCTTCTGGTCCAAATGACAGTGACAGGGCAGTGTGTGGTTAAGGTGATGGCATCCTCAATTGATCTATTCAAACTGCAGAGAGTCTGGATTGCCCAGGGGAAGTAAGTCTATGTGGGTTTTGACCAGCAGTCCACGGCATCTCATGATGACAGATGTAAGTGGAACACGGTAGTAGTCCCACAGTGGAGGATATCCTGGGTTTCTTAAGAACAACGGGAATGCATGTTGTATTGCACTGAAACATTACAAACTGGAGCCGCCAAAGTTTGAGTGTATCCATTAGGAAATCTGCCAGCTGACCAGCCCATGCTTTCAGAATCGGGCCAGAGATGGTCTCAGGCGCTTTAAGTGAATTGGTGTACCTGGGGACTCCGGTCATAGTAGGTCTGGACACAGTAAGTGCTCTCACATACTGGCTGGTTCTTACTGTGATTCTCAAAACCGTGTGTTGGACGTCTTCAGCTTGTTGTCAGAAGGATGCAGATACATGTGACGCACAGCTGGGCTTCTCTTTGTGGCTCTGCGATTGTTCTCGGACTGCCAGAACTGTCCTTCTGTTGGTGTCTGTTAATTTACTACAGATTATTTCCTTCCTATTTAGTGTTACATCAACAGTGTTTTCCATTAAACTCAACTCTGTCGTTGTGTGTAATTTCACTCGGCAAAGGACATTACTTCAGGAAATTATTTTCTTTAATGTTTTACATCATCTTACTGTGCCATAATGCACCTTAATAGACCAGTTTTCCACTTTTAACAAATCTGCAGACACATTACTGCTTGGATGTGCATACTAATATGCATGTTTAATGTGTATGTGTCCTGTACTGTCCCTTCCTGCACTATAGAATAACCTAAAGTCAAATCTTGCTGTCTTTGAGGCATATGTCAGTATAGGCTGTGTTGTTCAAGTTATTTATGTCTCTGCACTAGTGCCACGAATACTAATTCCCGTAGTTTTAGTGGGTCAAGTGTTTTCCACTCTCCTTGTTTCCAAAAGGCAAGCCAGCTCACTGTGAAGGGCCGGAGCATCTGAGGACACAAAATGGCTGGGCCAGGATACATGTCTGACATGGGTGTTGTGGAGCCAAATAAATCCCTGTTAGCAGAACGGCTTGATCCAGTGCTGGTGCCAGACTTGGAGACCGCCCAAGCCACAGGACAAGGATCAACTCTCCATGAGCATGAACCTAACACCCACACACTTTACTACCAGTTACAGCACATGAATCAACAGTTAATAAGATTATGACACATGTCTAAGGTGCTGAAGGGCCCGGGATATGGTAATTCTGAGGTTAGGACAGAATACAAACCTAGACATAAACAAGTTTGTAGTTTGACATGCGTGCTTGGGTTTTATGGTGTGACCTTAATTGTTGAGTGGTCTGTAATCTTTAGCCACACAGTGGGTACAAAATGTATAACTGTCTAATGTGGAATGGACTGGAATATTCAGGGAATGTTTGTTGTGAAAATTCTTGTCGTTTTGGAGGCCAAGCGGCGCTGGCAGAGAATTTAGAAAGCAGAACAGCAGCGTACAGCATACAGTAGCTCCAGCACTGTGCTGACTGCTAGATCGATGCAGGGGATAAATAACTTGTGCGACTGTAAGATTCCTGTTACACATTTGAACAGAAAAGAAATGACTATTTACCTTTCTCATACATTTTGTAAGCTGAGAGAAGGGTAGGCACAGTATGTCTTTTAAGGTTTTTGTTCTTGATACTGACCCATTCTTTGTTTAAGCACTTGGGTGCATTGCAGTTTTGAGCAGTTTTGAGTTTTAAATTGTCTTTTAAATGTAAATAGCCTACCAAAGATAATTTCAAGATAGCCCAAACAGATTACATATGATGGAATAGAAATAGTATATAAGCATGCAAAATGTATTTATAAAAGCTATTATTTTATACAAAAAAAAAACATGGATAGGCCATGGAAAACGCCAGAAATTAACATATATTGCTTGAAGGCAGCTTCTGTTACATCACAATTCTCTTTACAATCTGCACAGTTCTGCGTCTTGTTTTCAGCCTGCAGCAGGACTGAAGAACTAATAGTTGGAAAAGGATACATGGGACCGGACGGGGCCCTCCTCTCTCTTTCCCCTCTCCCCTTCGTATCTGTAGCCTTTACTATGTTTACATTATAGACACACCCCTGACCTTCACCCAGGCCCCCTCCGCTGGCCCTGACACACCACTCACACCACCATATCCACCACATACCAGAGCTCCTAAGTGCCGTGAATGAACAAATGTCACTTAAATAGATAAGTGGATGCAAAAAAAATTTTTTTTTTTCCAGGGGAAAAGCACTAAATATCAGCAATATTTGCTCAGTCTGATCGTATAGTGGGCTTGTTTAGGCTCTTATTTTTAGCACACTCGGCCATCTCTCATGCATTGCAAATGTATGGCAACATCGCCATGCAGCGGCATTGCTTCCCAGCCTACCACTGTACTGCAGAGTAGACACACCCCTCCGATACACCCGCCTCACTGCACACATTTGCAAAGTGTCAAAGAAATAATGAAGCAGAATGCATAAAATGAGCAGTTGCGGGCCCGGTAGAGCTCCTACTACTATTTCAACTGCGTGGTATCGATGGTGATGGGGTTGTAGTTTATTTAAATCACAAAAATACAGGTCTCAGCCTGTGGCTGCAAAACAAAGACACTAAGGTGCTTGAGAAAATACAGCGTCAAATGGGACGACTTTCACGCACTGAGACACCGCACCGAATCTAATGTTAGCACGGTAATCCCCACGCCGGGTCTCAGTTGATTCAGAGATCAGAGGCAAAACGGTGTTGCTTTAAACCTCACGCGGTCAAAGTTGTTTACCTCTTCGTTACCTCTGACGTCACGACACACCCCTGTTTGAGGGGGGCGGCCCTACGTGTTACGAGCACCGGAGCCGGCCAAACAGAGCCGGGCTGGACGGAAATGTCACCAACCACAACACGGGAGACACGCCGAGCGCACCTGTGATTGGTTACCGGAGGGGCTGGGGGGGAAATCCCTCTTTCCCGTAGAGGTCCTCAGAAGGGGGCGGTGCATAACAAAAAAAAAGTAATGGCCATCTATTTGGGTCCTGAAGAAGGAGGGATAATTCTCGTCGGACTACCGTAGGTGTGATTGAATTTTCTTTATGTTAGCGTGCACGTTCGCCCGACAGTGATAGCCGGTTGCGCCTTAACCGGTTTTTCCGTTGGATGTCCGCTGCCCGTGGTCGCAGAACGGTTAATAAGCTGGCTGAACTTGGAGCCGCGTTTTAGGGTTAAAGCAGCCAGCCAGCCACGCTAACGTTAGCCACTACCAGCGCTGCTGTGAGAGCCAGCGTCTGAAAAGGGCGTACGAGTTTGACGTTTTCTCCCCAAGTCTCCTCACATTTCTGAGTTTGGTACAACGCCGTCCTCTCTCCTCAAAGCTAACCTGGCCCAGGCAACATGGAGGGGGCACACTTTGCAAGAGCATGAAGACGACGACGACGAACGGCAACTAAAGAGGATTAAATGCAACTCGGTCTTGATGGGGAAAAGTTGAGCTGAGGTATGAAACTCGCATGCACAGGAGGAATGTTTAAAGTCGACACTCGAGTTATTGTAATTTCTGTTCCTCAAGGCCACATAAGAATAAGGTTTAGCACTATATAAATGTCATTTTACCAGCGTGTTTGCCTTAACTACTTTCCTAACTGAGTAACTGCTATATGATGATTGCCACTAAGTGTGTATGTTGCTGTTGAAAATAGTTCAGCGTTATATAAACAGAGCTACAGCAGGTCAGGTACTAGGGTAAAGGCCCACTCACTGACTTGCGACATGCCATTTTGCTTTTGTATTGAACAGGATTAACAACTTGGGATAAACTGAAGAAAGGTTTCAAGTCTTACCTATTGTACAAGGGCATGCTAAAACCTCAGGTGAGATGTTTTTCTTTTGCTTTTAGGTTACATACCTGGCAATATGCACTCCATGCATTGATATTTAGCTGTTTTTGAAGAGACACGCTGTGAAATCGCCTATTCACATGTAATTAAGTCCAAACTTGTGATGTTTTCAAGTTAAACATTTTTGTACAGATTTTCTTGGATTTGTTGCAGTCTCATGAATTCACAGCTGTCTTACTTTGGTTATATATAATAAATTCATTCACTGCCATCATACGTGAGAAAAGAGCTCTCTGAGGACTAAGTTGGTACATAATGTAGGAGCAATTGTAAATATTACATTTAAAAAGACTGTAATATCTCTATGTCGGAGTGATACTTTTACAGTTTCTGAATTACAAATACCAGTACTTTTAAAACTTTGGTTAATTTAATGTGTCTGTGACCATCCTATAGCCTGAGGACTGCGGTCTGACTTCAAAAACTGTGTAATGAAATCTGCATAACTTGTCAATACAATACATAGTGTGTTTTTCTATCGCCAATGATGACAGCGTCATAGAGTTTATAAAATGAAAATTTTCCCATAAATTATTAATATTAGTTATTACCTTCTTACTCACCTTTTTGTAACACACTGTAATATCATCTGAAATATTTATTTTTGTTGATTAAGGCATAATACAATGCTGATAAGCTGCAGTGATTTCAACTGCTAGTGTCATGTAACATACAGTTACAGTTTGACTGTATGAGTCCCACAGTTATCTGAGCATGAAGAGAGTTACTCTCACAAACACACACAGTTGAACAGTTGGTAGAAGAAGTTATATGTATACAAGTATTTATATGTTTACATTTTAACCACTCACTACATAGTCATAGAGAACTGAGCAACTGGCAGATAATGACATCATTAATTACTATGAGCGTACTGTCTTTCTCAGACTCCAGCTCTTCTCTCTCTCTCTCTCTCTCTCTCTTTCTGCTGCTAATCGCTTAAAAGAAAATCTGAAGGGACCAAATACAGCTAACAGCAAGGGGCACATATTCTTACCTACGTATCTTTCCAGCAGGCTTAGAGCTACATTTCTCACACCTATCCATTTCTGTTTATGAAACAGTTTGACACTTGAAAAATGGCAGGTAGGTTGTTTTTATGTCAGCTGCTTCATTTCATGGTTAAGATATGGTTTCCCCACTCAACAGCTTATGTGACTTAAGATCAACGGTAACATATGTTCTGAATTTAAATAATGTGGAATTGGAGAGAGAACCTGCATTATTTGGGACATGACTGGAGACTTTGTTCAAATTAGGGCCAAGTATGCTTTTGAATCAATTTTCTGTGAATTTGTTCATTGAATTAAGGACAGACCTGCAATGGGGATCTATGAAAATGAGCTCACTTTGTGTCTTTATTGACTATAACTGTAGCAGGTTGTTTATGGCGCTGTGGTGATGGTACAGTCCATTAGGCCTCCTATACAGTGAAATACCCCGCCCCCTACCCCCTTTCGTGACTGCAGTAATTGGTTGCTTCCTCTCACATGTAACCCTATAGAAAGAAAGAGGCTGCTGTACTTAACTGTAAAGACCTACTTGTATGTACCTCTGTGCATGCGTGATGTTTGCCACATATGTTCAGTTGCTTTTGAGAGTAATGAAGTGTTAAGTTCCCCCTAATGTCTTTGGGTCCTCAATTACCTCCTGTGGTTGATGGTTTCAAGGCCAAACACATCACACAGGTAATGTTTGTTGTATATGGAGCACAAGTCATGCAGAAAAATTATTCTTCTTGGTGAGCAAAATATATACGTCACTGTTTGATATGTAGGCCAGTGGATCGTACAGCCGGATTTCTTTTTAAATTAATAACAGTGTATAAATTAATTACGTCTAAAATTTTGTGTCTGAATGTTTATTTTTCCACCTTTCAGAAGTTGAGTTTTTATTAGGAGTACAAATACCAGTCATTTTTTTATATTTTGCATTTTTAAGAGAAGTATTTCCTCAAAGAGAAACAGCATTTTATGGAGATTATATAACTTTGACTTGTGGGCTAAGTGCATTTGCGCCCACCTCACCCACATGTCTGTTGTCTGTCTGGTATTGTCCAGTCGGCTTTCTACGTGCACAACTCAGTGTGCTTGAGAATTTGCATTCTCTGTCAAATTCAGCATAGACATAAACAGGACTTTTGGTGTGTGTGTGTTTGAGTGGGCCTCTCCCTGCCTCGTCTCTTTCCCCTCTCCAGAGTCCAGCAAGGGGCCCAGCATAAGGGGGCAGGCTGCCGTCACTGCCTCTCTCTCCCCTTGCAGGCCAGCAGTGGGGCCTGGGCAGGGGGGGGAGTGGGGCAGAGACCATAGGGTTGGACACGGGACATGGGACCCCCCCCACACCCCCACCCCCCCAGTTTAGTCCATCCTGTGTGGGGCACAGGTCACCTTGTCATGTGCTATTACTGCTGCTGTAACATGCTCCCTGTGATCGTAGGAAAAGAGCATGAGATAGACCCGTGGAGGTTGCAAGAGGGTGAATGAGAGAGAGGGAAGCGAAGGGACAGGACTGGACTAGTCTGCTCAGCCAGTTGTTTAGCTGCATTACAGACTCAGTTTGTCTACTTTGTTGTTGTTAGGTCCACACTGTCTGTTTTGTCCATTGTTCTCTTTCCTCTATCTGTTCTCCTCATGTATTGTTTTTTTTTTTTCTAAGGAAATTTCTTAACACCAAGCAGATTTGAATTAAACTTCTCTTGTCACAAATCCCAGATCATGTTTCCTTTTAATGGTACTTTTTTTTTTTTTCACCCCCACCTTCTCCCCTCCTTTAAATTTCCCTCTTCGCACTCTTCTCCAGCCATTTTTGTGGGCTTAGATGTGCTGCTATGTGTGAATCACAAGCCCATGTATTTCCATTGTAGCCCAGTTCTCTCTGCAGCCCGGGTCATTCCAGATCTGATTTGTTTTATGTCTCTTCTGTACTCGTAGTGACCCAGCCCGAGGTATGCAGTAAAACACATCGCCTTATGTTTTCTCCCCTCTCCCTCCAACTCTCTGCACAACTTCTCCCTGTCTTTTTTCTCTCTCTCTCTCTCTCTCTCTCTCTCTCTCTCTCTATCTCGCTCTCTCCCTCTCGCTCTCACTCTTTCCTCTTTTATATCTTTCTCTCACTCTCCCTTTTTCCCTTTAAGAGAAACTTTTGGCAGCATGGAACAATTTCAGAACCATTTGTGGGATTGCGTCATGTGATGTCGATGGAGGATGCTCATTGGACTGTCAGAGAGGGCCTCCTTCTCTCACTCAGGCGTTCCACAGCAATCCCTCTCTTTCTTCCCGTGCTGTTATAGGTCTGGATGTGATTCCGACTCTGACTCTTATGTGTTGGGATGTGGTCTGTAAGCCCATTGCTGACATTCTTGGGACGTGATGCCAGAGGTTTTTTATTTCCCGCTTTCCCGTCTCTCTTCTGCACGTCTGTGTGCAGTTAAAATGATCCCTCCTTGAAGCGCTGACTGGATCCTCCTATTTACCCACTTTGTTATATCTTGACTTGTCCTCAGTCACATTTCATTTCAACGCCCAAGCACTAATGGCACCACTTAATTAGGTTTGTTAGATGGTGGGCCTTCGTGGAGGGTGGGTTTTTATAATCACTTGATATTGACTTTGATGAAACTTAATCTAGCATCTGGGCTGCTCTCCAATTTTTTTTTCACGGCTGAGGTCTCGTTTATGTCTCCTCTATAAGTAACAGTCCACCTGACAAAGAAAACCAATGGCCACTTTCCTGTTTGATAATAACATACTTGACAATGGTACAGCTGGAAAGGAAATGGCAAGTAGAACAGAGAGAAATAAGCTACCCTATGAGTGGTATTGGACTCCTGCCATGGCCCACCTTGGCACCTATTCCTGTATGAACACCTCACAGAAGCTCAAACTCCCTATAGATGCAGTAACTGCAGCAGGAACACATGAATTACTATATTCTAAGGACTACGTTCATCATGCAGCATCCCAGGCATGAAGTGTTACTATCTCTCATATTAGCACTTTACAAGTGTCTGCTCCCTGTTCTTCAGGTTCACACCATCTGTAGTCGAGACTTAATTTCAAATTGATTGACGTCTAATATCAACTAATTAGAAGGTGCAAGTTAGAGGTATCCATTTGGGACACTGGGATGCAGATGGTGCAAACAATTTACACTGATAATGTGGCACAGGTTTTGTCATAGTCTGAATATATTATGCAAACTTTGGTGGGATATTCTTTCAACTGTAATGAGTTAAAAACCCTGCCAGGTGTTCATT
Source organism: Seriola lalandi dorsalis (assembly GCF_002814215.2). NCBI lineage: Eukaryota > Metazoa > Chordata > Actinopteri > Carangiformes > Carangidae > Seriola > Seriola lalandi. Next base: position 3,474,722 of record NW_019525245.1, on the reverse strand, counting down.
AATAAATATTTAATCACTGGACCTTTTTATGTGGTGTAGGTTAAACTCATGTTATTAAAGAAATTCTGTTATATGACAAGATCAGTGGTTTTTCAAACATGTTATTCTTAATTCAGTCCAGACCACCAACAGCACCACACAAATTTATCTTCACAACTGCAGATCTATCAACTGTTTAGCATTGACACTTCTGTCAAAAGTGTCATGTCTTTAAATCCAACCTGGGACCGGCTCTAACGTCATTCCCTGGATTATGAGACACATGCGTGTCATTTCAGCCATGATGTGAATAAATCAAAGAGGAAAAGATGAGTCACTGCACCACTGCATGCTAAGTAGCACTTGTTCTCCCTCAGCTAGTTTGTTGGGTTAAAAGAAAGGGAAACTCCCTAGCCTCTCCTGCAACTACACCACCAAAATTGAGATAATGTCTTTATTTTGCAGCTTTCACCACCCAGTTAAAATGACAAGCTAGAGTCAGTTTGTGGTACTGTGCATAATTACAACAGACCTCATCTCTTGCTCATCGGCCACTACTGCCGTGCTTCTCAGATTCCAAAACCCCAGTCTTGCTTTTTCATCTCTTCATCACTTGATTTAACAGATAGTGAGTTCATCGGTTATTTCTTATTTGACTGATTGATTCAATTGTGGAGAGAAAAAAGCGATCACTGTAGAAAGTGCATATTTTACACTATGTGATCACTTCTTAATTTTAATCTGTAAAGAATTGCCACTTTTTTACTAGAGCTGAAAGGATTAGCTCGTTAATCAATAAGTCTATCAACAAAAAATTAAAAATGCCAAATATTCCCTAGTTCTAGTTTCTTTCTTATGAGGATTGGCTTTGTGTCTCTGTTTTATGTTACTTTAATTGAGTATATTTCTGTTTTGAACTTGGTTGGACAAGACATTTAAAGACGTCATCTTGTCCTTTTGGAAATTGTGAGGGGCGTTTTCCCTATTACCAACATTTTAATGCGGAACAGAGAAAGTCATCATTAGGTTAATCAATAAGGAAAACAATTGTTAGTTGCAGCCCTAGTTATTAAATTTTTGGATTTTGATTAGCCTCCCAAACAAACTCCAAAATAATGAATAACTATCCTGGTCTACGGTGTTATTTCTCAGTGGGTGACCAGGAGGGTGTGGTGGTTGTCTCATGTGGCGAGCCCGTGCTTACCACCTCCAACACATCCAAAGCCCTGAGCCTAAAAGTTTCCAACCTAAAACGACTTACATTAGATTAAATGTACAAATATCTGTCTTTCATACATAATTTAGGAGCCAACAGATTTTTTACGGTGACAATGATAAGTGGCCACACACACAAACACATAATGCACACACACAAACACATAATGCCAAAATCGGCTCCTTGATTTTAAAAATGGGAGTGAAGCAGCACCAGCAGAAATAAATCATACTATAAATGTGATTCCAACATGAATAGCTAATTGCTTTTTCCCCTGACACTTTTCAAGATGAGGGGCTGTCAGAGATGAGACGTGTATTTATATTTAGCCAGTAATTGAAGTGGCTTATGAGTGTGTATTTTTAGCCAGCTTTTAAAATAACAAAAACAGACTGTTTGTGTGGAAGGCCACTCTCTAGGCCACTGCTGCGTACCCTCTCCTCATACTATTTCTCTGTCATATCCGTGACAGCCGGCAGGGTACAGTTGGTCTTTGTGACACAGAAAGTCACTGTGACAAAGAGGTCACCCCTCCCCTACACGCTGTATCTATGTATATATCTCTATCTGTTTTTACTCAATCTCTCCAGCGTTTCCTCCACACCACTTCTCTCTGGCTGGATTCTCTCATGCATCCCTCTCTCCTCCTACACTACTCTCATTGCGCTCTCCTGTGGGCTGGCATTTCCTCTCTCTGACTGCAAACAGCAAATGGCCATTCACAGAGCAATAGATGAAAATTCATCTGAACTATCTGTGTAGTGAGACGTAATGGACACGTAAGCAGAATGAAAACATTCTCAATAGCAACATGGTGCGATATATAGCCAGTAATAATAACAATAATCTAGTTTATTTTATTTCTAATGATAAGGTTTATTTGTATAGCACTTATCAAAGTGCTTTAAAAGGACAAAATGAAAAATGACAGAAAAAAGATAGAAGAAGATAAAAAATACATTTTAAATATGAATTTCATGCATCAAGCAACCCGCATAAACACATAAATACACAAATTTATCCATATTGGATAAGTCTTATAATAAAAGAAAATTTTGGTGTTGCGAGTTTGAGTTTGTCGGTCGAGTTGTTCCAGAGTTGAGGTGCCCTAACAGCTTTGAATTTGAGAAACATTCATTACAATGTTAAACCTGTACTTTTTCTGCTTTCCACCAAGTATGTTGTGGTACAGCAAAGCACAAAACAATGAAATCACTCATGTACAATGTTACAACTGTTTTAAGACAGAAACCAAATTCAATAAACTGCTTAAGCAAGTAAGAGTTTCAAAATATTTTACATAAACCAATGTACCAGCCATAACAATCTGGTAGAAATTGTTCCTGTTCAAGAGATTTGTCTCCTTCAGCTGGTGTAAGCTTATTCCTACTCATACTAGTCATGTGGCTGAGATGAGCTACCTTAATTACCCTCAGTAGTTCTCTGCTTTTCATGGATATGTGCAACTCTCAGTGTCAGTCACTGACTATGATTGTCCCTGTTTTGTCTTCCTTGTCCTTTAATACTTTTTAATAATATTTTTTTTTTGTCACAGATATACTATATGTTACAATCAACAGCGATGCCTAACGTCAGTTCATATGATGTTGTTATGCACATCACAGTATGAAATTACCTATGGCTTTGGACTTAATCCCTACACCATTGCTTAATTTTTGAATGTTAGTAAAGCATAGATTCTCAAATAGATTCTTAATGAAAAAAATGAATACAACTACCAGGGATAGAAACAGCCTGGAAATTAAAGTAATCTGTGAATCTAACCTCAGGACAGAAGTTAGAAGAAGTCCATTTTTGACATTCCTGTATGAATTTCTGCTGGCACAATTTCTGTCTTTTTAAATGACTGTTGTGTAGCCATGTCATGTTTGATTAGATGTTAGAAAGGAACCATGTGTGGTAGAAGGGGAGTTGAAAGAATGTCAAGACGTCCATCTCCAAAGTAGCAATGTTCTACTTTGTATTTTGCAGGTAATTTTCTGTTTTTAGTGCATAATCACATTGAAATAATTAGCAAATGGAGTTAAGTTTTGTTTTCTTAAGAACCCACTCCCATTCTCTTTATCACTCTCTTTTATTGAGTTGTTGGAAAGTTGGTAATATTATTTAAACATTAATAACATTCCTAGAAATTCCCATCCCAAGTCGTAATATTGTTACCAGTAAAAATCAGTACTTGTTTGCAGAATAAATGCTGTATACATTACACAGTCTGGAAGCCTGTGTTTGACCAGTCAGTGATGTTTACTACCATAAACAACACCATAAGAGTTCCTGGACTGCTGGAAGGTATCACCTTGGGAGCAAGGACACTGTAACAATCTAAATAAATATATATCTATAAAGGTCAAAACCAATTTATTAAATATTGTTAAACCGACTATCTAAATTTCAGTTTGGAGATGTAAACTAAAAGATGTATTTTAGTCACTTTGATTAACCTTATTTCAGAAAATTCTTAGTTAACTTAGTCATAAACAATCACAGACTAATGTGGCTTTAAGGTCATATGATACAAAAAGTTACTTATGGCTTGTTTCCCTAGTTTCATGTGGTAATACATAAATGAAAATTTAAAGCAATTAGACAAGACCTTTTTAAAAAGATAAACCTCATTATCAGCAGTCATATTTTTTCATTCTATCATTAGGTTGTGAAATACCAGCCGTCTCTCGTCTTACACTTTTTAGCCCACCTACCATACCTCACATACCATAACTGGTGGTTATGGTATGTGAGGTTTGTTGCTTTGGTTTACAAACCAGCTTAACGGGAATGTAATGGACAGAAGAAAATTAATAAATGCTTAAATTATTAAAGTGTTAACTTGTCTTTGAAAAGTTTGGTTTAGAGCAGATAATGTGGAAAAAGTAAATCTGATGATTCACAGAAGTGAATACAGTCATTGGCAATGCATAATGTACCTCCTGCTGCTGCGATGGCAGTGATTCAGTAATTGGTACGATAGTCTAGCTACAGTCTACAAGCACACTAGCTGTAGATGCTTCTTATAAAAGGTTGTAATCGTAAATTGTAGCTTTCTATTAGCCAGCTGTCAGGTAAGAAATCCATACTTGGTCAGCCTGTCATGGAGCTGGACTCAACCCTGTAAGCTAATCAGAAATCACAGTGTTACTGTTTTATCCTTAGGCTTTATGGCAGTGTAACACACAATGAGAAGAGTAATTTTTTGCATTATTACAGCAATGACAGATTTGATTGATGTTTCCGAATGCCGTACACACAATATGTACATCCTTCAAGAGCGAGACATTCGGTAGAAGCCTAAAGCTCAAAACCAGTTCTCTGGCTTTGCGTGCCCAAGACTGGAATGAGTACAGATCTGGTCTAATAACCTGATGCATTATTTAGAGCTCTCTCAATACTACTGTGCATTTAGTGTAATGGCCTGTCAAGGCTGAATGCAATCACAGAGGACTGACTTCACTGATCAGTTGATGATATAGTTAAGGTGAATGGGTGTTTTCCCTCTTGGTGTTGAGTGTGAATGCCTGACAGGATTAGCCTGCCTGCCTAGTCCACAGCGGAACAGATTCCATGCTTTATAATTATGCAGAATAATTATATTGGTCAGTATTGTGTAACATTTCATTATATGATAGCATTTAGAATTTGGTAGCTAATATGTCTGTCTTAATATGTTTTAATTTGCTATAGACAGTCTACTTTATAGGTTGGATCACAGGTCTCCATCAATTGGTCTGTCGCCTCTGAGAGCTACAACAGGACTAAAGAAATTTAAAGTTGTACATGAGAATGGCACCCACCAGACTTTATTTTCATGTTACCTGACTGTGATTTCCTTATTTGCAGGCCAGCCTGTACAACTACTCGCACTACAAAGCTACCAAAGTAATCATTTTTGGCAACAGACATAACAGATAAGTTTTGGAGCACAGGTTGAAACTGCACAAGGGCCTTTTTTTCCCCCATGAAATCAGTTTTATGAAAGAACCGTGACATTCAACAAGTTGCAACCCAGGAAGTTTGGTAAACCTCAATTACAGAAAACAGTGATTTGATGAGATTATTTGGTTTGCTTTGGAAATTTCCTCTTGAAGTGTGCCTTGGTTCATTTTGGGGCTTTCATACAGAATCCAAATGGCTCGGGAACCCAGCATAACTGACATTATTCAAGCTACATAGAGTGTGAGTGTTTGAAACGGAAAACCTGTGCCCCTTCATATTGCATCACCTGGAGGGCAAGTGTTATCATATAGTAAATAGCCTTCGAGGCCTTATCTTGATGTGTTTTAGGAATAACTATTGTCACACTGTCATGAAGACATGAAATTTGTTTAAAGCCTTTATAGCCTGGTAGGTCATTTTTAAGGACCTTTGACTCAACATGTGTATTTACCTCAGAAAGACAGTGTAGGTGGAAGAAAGAAACCTTTTGCACTGAGACAATTGGGTTTGAGTTTAGCAAACACCCTTGCCTATACTGCCACTAGAAGCTAGTTGAAAATCAAAACAAAACACTACTTATAGAAACTTTTACACATTCTCTCTGCAGAGTTGCACCAGCTGTAAATGTTCTATCAAGTTCAGTTAAAATGTTATACTTAGGAGGCTTTACAGTGTAGATTTAACCAACTACAGCTGTTTTTTCCATCTATATATTGTGAGAAATTATTGTTCTGCTTTGCTTTACACCAACTTGCTAGAGCTCACTGCTTCAGGAGCCCAATGGTGCTGTAGATTGTGCCAAACAATCTAAAGTGTTTTCCCATCAACGTATGAGTTTCTCTGTGGTCTGTTGTTTATCAAAGGTCTGTTCGACCCATCTGCTGAATTCCCTCCACAAATATTTGCTGTCAGTTGCTGCTACTTCCAGTTGTGTGCATACGTACTGTTTCGGTGTACCACAACGGTTGCTATATCAGATGTTCCTCGTTAAAGTGTGTGGTGCCGTGATACAAGATGCCAACATATTGTAGATGCTTGAGCCTCTGCTGTCCATGATGCCTCCAGCACTGAGGCAATGACTAGATCCTCTGTTTCCCTTCTTCTTTTGACCTTTTGTTTTAATAAACACAACACGTCCTGTTAATAGAATTGACGAGGAACAGAATTTGGTTTAAAGGCATACTGGGTGTGATATTCATAATTGTACTAAGTAGAAAAACAACAACAGCAAATGAAAAACCCAGCTGTTGAATTTACAGGAGTGTATGTAAGTCTTTTAGGTAGAACGGTGTTTTATTAATTAGACATGAATTATGGAGAGCTCTGTCAAATCATTTTAAATTATTCAGCTGGGCCCTCACCTCATTGGCTGTTGATTTGTGACTTTGTTGAGGTTTTTATCGGTTTAGTTCCCCTTGCCTCCCCTTCCTCGGTCCTCCATCTCCTTCCATCATTTGCTTTGCTTTCACTCTGCAGTGGAAGCAAAAGAAAGGAAAAAGAAAGGAGCTTTGTGAAAAGGACAGTGATTGTTTGTTTATGAGGATGCTAGCCTTGCGGTGACATGCCTTTTTTCTCCCTCTCATGAGGCTGTTAAGTGAAATAGATACTCAGAGCACTATGTAATCAAATGTAACCCAGATCCAGCATTTTGGAGTGGAACAAGGGTTTTTCCACTTGATTCATATGGCTCCAGTTCCTCGCTCCAGGACAAAAACACTGGAGTTGAGTTCACCTCCAAAGGGTAGACTGGGACTGTTTGAATCTCTCCTGAAGGAAGGGACAATGTTTGGTTGGCATGGAGATTGGTGAAAAGAGATGTGCCTGACTTCTGTGCAGGGTTTTTACAGCAACCGTTGTAAGATGATCATAGTTTAAATAGAATTTAAAAACCTCATGAACAATGAACATTTACTTTTATTATTTTTGTTCTCGGTTATGTTGTGAACAGCAACACAGAACAAATTATAATTTAAGAGAATATTCCCAAATTTACTTCAGATGTTAGAAGTTGGCAGCCGAATTCAGATTTTTATTTTTTTGTGCTGATTGGAGGCAAAGTGAACAGTTTCTATAACCAGGAGCTAATTTCATTTGTTTTTTTTTCTCTCTCTATCCTCTTTTTCTCTCTTCATTCCTCTTTGTCTGTTCAGTGATGGAGCCCACAGTTGTGAGTACGTCCACTCTGGCCCCCGATGAGTTCGACAGGAACGTGCCGCGGATCTGTGGCGTTTGTGGTGACAAAGCCACTGGCTTCCACTTCAACGCCATGACCTGTGAGGGCTGCAAGGGTTTTTTCAGGTACACGAATGCATGTGTGTGGTTAAATGCACAGAGATGTATTTACACACATTCACAAAATAGTCTTTGCACAAAAGCTCATACCACCCTGATTAAAGCAAAAAAGATGCATATTGACCAATTTATTGACACACACATTTGCATACAAACATAAGTCCGAACTTGCATATATAACGGCCACCCACACAGTCACATGCACATTAAATGTAATTACCACCCACAGTTACATAAGAGCACACAAACCCACTGACAACATTCCTGTTCACGCTAATGCTCAGCAGGAGGTAGAGAATACAAATGAGCTCGGCCCTATAGTCAATGCCTCAGCTTCTCCCTGCTCATTGATACACACCAGTTTCCAATTTAACCAAAGACGAAACTAGAGTAAGTCGTGATTTTTCCAGTTTGTGTGTTTTTGATGTATCCGTCCTTTTACGTCTGTTCCTCTCAGCAGTCTTGATATTTAAAGTGAGAGGATGAAAAAGACGGATGTTTAATAATCTCCTTCCTCGTTGCTCAGCTGGCCTCTGTTTGAACTCTCACCAAGCATGTGTGTGTGTTTTTGCTCACATCTGTGTATAAATGTTCATACATACAGTGGGGTCCAAAAGTCTGAGACCACTTTCCCATTCACTTAAATGGGGAAGTGGTCCATTACTAACTAAATCATTATGCTTTGCGTCATCATTTGGCAAGATTCATCTTTTACCCCTCGATTCCTTGGCACTCAGCCATATGTATGCTGTTCCACTCAGTCCCAGACTTGAAGGGCAAAAATATTTATCCTGTTCTACCATGATTATTATTTGAGCAAAACACTGTCAAAGGAGCCACATTGCTATATTTGTGAAATTCTTATTCTATGCACAGATTTCTATCATCAACACAGTTACAAACATATAGAGGCACATGCATTTTGAGCCTTAACTACATTCTTAATAACTGCAGTGACTTCTTTTTTTTAATTTTGTGTGTTTATACACTGATATATCTGTGTATTTTAACAGACTGTAAAATGTATACAATTCATTTAGGCGCAGTATGAAGCGCAAGGCCACCTTCACATGTCCCTTTAACGGCAGTTGCACCATCACCAAGGACAACAGGCGCCACTGCCAGGCATGCCGGCTCAAACGCTGTGTGGACATTGGCATGATGAAAGAGTGTAAGTATGACAGGTGACCCATATGTCTTCAGGTCAATACTCTAACCTTACACCGTGTGATTTACTGCATGTATTTAAATAGTGGAGTTATTTAGGTTTTGCAAGTTGATCCCAGTTTGGCCCTGGGTTCAGTGCATGGTTCATATCATAAATTATATGATTAATTAGATTGCTTGTATTAAAGAAGGGGGGCAGTGATTTTTTTTTTTTTTTTTTTTTTTTTTTTTTTTTTGTGACCTGAAAGGTCTGAATATGAGTTAACATTATAGCCTGAACCAAGACCAACTTCCAATTTACACATTTACAGTTTACACATTAATGCTACCTGCTGTTTGTGAATTATACCAAATTTGCTTTTCCTCTCGAAAAATTACAATTATCAGTAATAATTGTTACAATTGTTGGTAGTAAAATTTACACAACCACTGTTTGCAATTTTTGGGGGCCTCTTGTAAATATTATGTAATATTTGGACTGTGGTCAAGTGTCCCAGGGTCTTTGCCCCCATTAGAGTGTTTACACGTTCTATTTGAACTACTGGAGCCTCCCCACATTGTATACAGTAAGTATACTCCATCTGAAGTTTCAACACCTGCTGTTATGTACAATCTAGCAAGGCCTCTTCTTTCCACAGAGGCTTGTTTATTTTCATGGTCTGTAAATAGCAGGTACATCTTTTCTAGTTTTCTCCCGATATCCGCAAATTGTCCGCAGGCCACTTTTAAAGCAAAGGCCTCTCACTTCCAGCTGGATGTTTTTCCCCAGGGTGTTTCTGGGAATACCACAAGAGCAATGGCACCGACACTCCGATTTACTGTACGTGAACAGCGTTGCTGTTGCAAAAACAGGAGCATGTTGTTGAGAACCAGTTCTCTCTCTCTCTCCCTCTCTCTCTGACTCTGTGAGCTAATTCAGTGGCTAGAACAACAAGGAGCGAACAGAACAAAGACAATGCGTTCACTTGTTCATTGCAGCAGGGGTCTCCATATGGAACTGTCCCCTCCCATTCTCTTCCTCCAGAGAATAACAACCCCCCCCCCACCCCCTCACCCAGCACCGCATTGACATAGCTGTCATCACGATGTAAAAGACAAGTACATACTGAAAAGCTTTAAAAGCTCTGTACCTCCAACCAGTTTTTATGCTATACCTGTATTCTGTCGTCCAGGCTGTTTTTATCTTGTTTTCCAGTGGTTTCTCTGCTTCTCCTGTTTTATTAATGTCATTCTTAAACAAAAACTGTGTTTTTCATTTATGTTTTTTTCCTGAAAGTTTTTTTTTTTTCCTGTGTGTGCATTGTAATGCTAACACTCTTCTCTCCCTCTTTTATTCCCCCCTGCCCCCCTCCCCAGTCATTCTGACAGATGAGGAAGTGCAGAGGAAGAAGGACCTGATTCAACGAAGGAAGGAGGAGGAGGCGCAGCGCGAAGCAGAGAGGGAGGCACGGCGACCCCGGCTCACTGACGAGCAAAGTCAGGTCATCGCCACGCTGGTGGAGGCACACCACAAAACATATGACGACTCCTACTCTGACTTCTGCCGCTTCAGGGTTCGTGTCTAAATATGGTTATTGTTGTCACCAAATCAAGATTATGCATTCAAATTTATTTCACACTGTTGATTTCAAACAGCATAAAAATAAAGCTAATAAAGCTGTTATACTAATGTCAAGATAGAACGTCGATGTACATTTGCAGTTTGTTACGTCCATAAAATAACAGTATTTGCATTACTTCCAAATTTGTACAGGGATCCCTTTGATACTCATTATACCCTTTATGTTACCCAGCAGTCCCTCAAGCCATTTCTCCTCTGAAATTCATTTTTTAGTTTCCATCTCCACAAATTACACACACAGCCACAGTCAAGGCCAGTAATTAAATCCCATTTTTACAGCAGATATTCAACAAAACTGCATATGCTGTGTTTTTGAATGGGAATCAGAACAATGAACACAAATTGGTCAGCTGTTAGATGCCTTATTTTTGGTATTTAATTTTAGTGACTGGATTTATCCTCTGGGGTTTTTACATGTGCCTTTTCCTCCTGTCTAGCCTCCTGTGCGTGAGGGCCCAGTGACGCGTAGCGCTAGCAGAGCTGCCTCTCTCCACTCTCTGTCTGATGCCTCCTCTGACTCGTTCAGTCACTCTCCAGGTAAGAGACACACACTACGAGGACTTCATTTAAAAATCAAGTTGACTGAGCATTGACTGCTCAGTAATATAATTAAACCATTTTTCCCCCAGCAAATCAAAAGAGTTAATACTTATGGCAATTTTATTTTTTCCAGTTCAGCTGTTTGCATGTTGGCTTACATAATCTGTTATGCTGCTTTACTGAGAATCCAGTGGAAATCCTGTGAATAACCTGTACCCTGCGGACACCTGACTCCTTCTAGTAAACATCAGTTCATTAATGCATCCGTCACTAATGGAGTGAACACAGCGAGGGACACGGTCACGTGGCCCACTGCCAACACTCAGCACACACAAATGACTCAAAACAACCCAGCTAGCTCTCCATGTTTCACGTGTTGTCAGAGCTTTCATCTAAGATTTCATCTCAGTTTTACTTACTTGACACCCAACTATTTTCAGATGATCCTTTCTGCCAACAAGCCCTAACTATTTTCATGATTTCTCAATGTTCTCTCAGCACAGAGTGTGTATGTTCATGGAGGAATAGTGTGGCTTTGTTGTGCCTTATGTATGAACTCTTTTTCCTCCTTTCTTTTTTGCTCTCTTCTGTCTTTTTCCTCCTCTGGTCTCCTCTCTGCTCTGCTGTTTATCCTGCTCACTACAGAGTCAGTAGACACCAAAATGAACTTAAACAACCTGCTGATGATGTACCAGGAGCAGGGCAGCAGCCCTGATTCCAGTGAGGAGGAGGGCTCCAGCTTCTCCATGCTGCCTCACCTAGCTGACCTGGTGTCCTATAGCATCCAGAAGGTCATTGGATTTGCCAAGATGATCCCTGGGTTCAGGTGTGTTTGCGTGTAGAAAGCAACTTTGTATCCATCTGTCAGTATTTTGAATCTTTCAATCTGCATTCAATTCAGTTAAATTATTATTAATTGTTACCAACTGATAGGCTCAAATAGGCTCGTAAAAAAGATTGTCTCACTGAATTCACAATGACCGATATAAGATGGCAAAAAAACATGTTAGTTTGTAGAAATAATCACTTTACAATAATAACAAGTTGCCAGTTCTGTTTCAGTCTTGGTCTGGACTGTTTTGCATTTAAAAGTTGACTTCTGAGTTTCAGTTTTAATTTAGCAATCTATCACTACTCATAGCTGACATAACACTGCAACAGAGAGAAAGAGGAGATGGTACAAATTTTCTTCTCTGTACTTCAGTTTTTGCAGGGAACTTTCTGTTTATCTGATTTTCTTTGTTGACTTTGTCATTTACATTCAGAATAGTCCTCCTTATGTAACCAAATGGTGTAATCAGACAAAATCAAATTTTTGCCTAAATGTAGCTGTACTAACAGAACTTTCAGACCTCATGTATTTTTTATTTGCACGTCTCAGAGTGACTCTTTACCTAAATGTGTGTTGAAGACTTTGTACACCTACTTGTTTTTCTGCCTGATTAGTCGATACTGTGCCGCAGTGATGGCTGTGGTCTAAAGGCCATAGATTACTGATAGACTGTATATTACAGATAGCTGACACATTGTGGAAAATCTTTTATGTTGTGTTGTTCCTTCACTGGATGAGGTTATACATTTTCCATGGTCAAGTTGTTAATGTGAAGTTTGCCCCTTTAAGTATGTTAGTAGGTTATTGCCTAACCTTTGAGAAATACATTCCTGTAGCACGGAGCAGTCACCTGTCTACCCTGCATTTACACTGTCAGGTTGTCTATCAGATGATCACACAACACTGTAAGAGCATGTGATAGACTTATTACGTAAAATGTCTTTTGTTTAAAACTTAAGCTCAAGGTCGATTCTCAAGAGATTTGAGGGAGAATACAACAGAAATGGATTTGAGCAAATAAAATAGATACAAGCCAGCACTATATTTATGACTATAAAGGCAAAATTGCAATGACTGCCCAAGGCTTCTTCATTGTTATCTTCGTACCTTCCTTCCCCACACATGGCAACTGTTGCCTTCCAGCATGTTTGTCTCTCAGTGTGTTGACAGGGACAAAAGCTCCGTGTCTCAGGGGTTACCCCAAAGTCTTGGCTAAAACAAGCCGGGGCCTGTATTTCCTGAAAGTTGTCATTCCCACTGGCAGCGAGTGATGGACGTGGTCGGATTACCATTGGAATGTTTGTTCACTTATGATCTGCTCCCTAAGCCCTGAAAAACACCCCAGACCTCCCCTGAAGATCTGCATGTTTCAGCTCATGTCTCCTGCTAGTTCAGTAGTTTCATGTCATAAACATTTAAACACACTTCAAAACATTACTAGATGCGTTTAACTGTGACAGTGATGACACTTAAAATGGCATCAGTTTGACTAATGTCCATCAAATAAGTTTTCCAGACACAAGGACCCATCACAACAGGAGGAAGCAAACAAAGAGTCATTTTGGATGTGTTTTTTTTTTTTCTTCCTGCACACCATACATCTGATAAAGACTGTGACTGGCCTTGAACCCATAGTCAGTAAAACAGTGGGCAGGTACTTGCTTTGAATCTTTCCTTGTTGTTTACCTGCTGCTGTATCAGTGACCCGTGATTTAGTTTTGACATGGTCACGGTTATTTAAAGACTGTTACAATAACATAAAGATGATTCCTTTCCCTACAGGGAGTTGACTGCAGAGGACCAGATTGCCTTGCTCAAGTCCAGCGCCATTGAAGTGATCATGCTGCGCTCAAATCAGAGCTTCAACCTGGAAGACATGTCCTGGAGCTGTGGTGCGCCTGACTTTAAATACCAGATCAGTGATGTCACCAAAGGTCAGTCTGAAAGCTGCCACGTGTACAGTTTGACTGCTGTGAAGACAGTCTAGTGTTAAAGACGATGGCTATGCATGCTTGGCAACTTGTTTTGCTCTGCTGATAGTTGAAGAGAAGATGCGCGTGTTACACATTAACGCTTCTTCTCAGAGCTGGAAGGAAGCCGTGCGGCGTTAAGGAGGTGTATCATTGGTGTGGGAGTACAGATAAGGTTACTTGCAGTGGCCTGTGTACATACCCATAGGCAAAGGATGCTGTTTTTTTTCCCGCAAAACCAGTATTACATATCTGCAGAAGGCCCTTTGGGCGTGGCTTTCATTTGCCTTTCAAACAAGATCATCTCTTTCTGGGATCAACCAAGAATGTCACTCCTGACCTGCTCACCACACAAAACAGCCACTGTCTGGACAAGGAGAAGTAGCTCTGTTGTGCTCTTCTTAGAATATAGTGACATGAACATGACTCAAATACAGACATGTTTTCTTATGCAGTAATAAATAGTGCATAATTGTGTATCATTAGAAAATGTTCAATACCAATGCCAATACAACACAAAGTTTCTGCACAGATCAAAGTGATCATTTTTAGTACCTCATCTTGTTCAGTATAAACATGTGCATCACTGTTTAATATTGTCTTAATGTTGTTTTAATACAAAAACCATTGCTCGAAAAAAATATACTATAAAAATTAGATTATTCAATTAGGATAATAAAGGACATAAAATACAAATTAAGATAAATAAAGATAAATTGATTGAAACTGTTTCAGAAGCACAGTTTGGTCAGTGTTCAGAAAGCATTATGGTTCAATTCATAACCCAGCCATGAAATGAGAAAATGGAGGCACACTCATGACAATCAGTGAAAACTTTTGATCAGTATTTGTATGGCTTCTCATTTACACGTCTACCCTGCCTAAGAAAAGGCATATAAACTGAGCCTAATTCACAAACGAGATTCCCGACCAGTAGTTCGTGGTGAAAACCTGAGAACGTACAGCAGGCAAGCAAAAAAATCCACACCAGAGATGATTCAAAGAGGCAAAATGAAATATTAATGAGTAAGAGGGATGGTAACATTCCCCGGAGGGCCTTTCTTCTGTGATATAGTATGGAGCTGGTTGTATGTTCTGCACAGTAATGATGTGCTCTTTCTTCTATAGCGGGCCACACTCTGGAGCTGTTGGAGCCACTGGTGAAGTTCCAGGTGGGCCTGAAGAAGCTCAGCCTGCACGAGGAGGAACATGTGCTGCTGATGGCCATCTGCCTGCTTTCTCCAGGTACTGTTCATCTGACTGTGTGGAGGAGGGAACATAAAGAGGGTCATCATGAATTGTTCATGAGTGATTGCATTTGCCTCTTTTTTTCCAATACAGAATGTATTCATCGTGGCAAAAGATCAACGTAAACATTTTGGTTAGATAATATTGACGTATTTTTGTCATCTGTCACTCAATGTAAATCACACTGTTGAGCAGGTCTAAAATACATGAAAGGTTTCATGTCTCCCTTGAGTATTGGCTTTGATCTGAACACACATTTGTGTGCATGGTATGCATTTTTAGAAAATACAGTGTATACATTATACATGTATAGTTATGTAAGCAAGCAAGCATGTGTAACTAAGTGGATATTTGCATCCCTTTGTGTATATGAAGCAACTCATTAACAATACATAGATGTGCTTTACCTGATCTAAAATTAGCAAGGCCCTTACCAGAGTGGTAGGAATACCAAGATCATGCAATGTTATATAATTTACAACTTTTCCTCTTGATTGTTTTCCAGGATAAATATTATTATTCCACAGTAAACACAAATATTGAAATCATCAGTTTTCCAACAGCATTTCAATTTTAACTATTCCATTCTGTTTTAGCTTGCGTAAGAACCATAAATCGTAAGACTCCCCTCCTCTGTTTCAGACCGCCCAGGTGTGCAGGATCACGCACGGATCGAAGCCCTCCAAGACCGCCTTTCAGAGACCCTGCAGGCCTACATCCAGCTTCACCACCCAGGAGGACGGCTGCTCTACGCCAAGATGATCCAGAAACTGGCCGACCTGCGCAGCCTCAATGAGGAGCACTCCAAACAGTACCGCTCACTCTCCTTCCAGCCGGAGCACAGCATGCAGCTCACCCCGCTGGTGTTGGAGGTGTTCGGCAGTGAAGTCTCCTAGAGGCCGCCTCTGAACCTCAGAGGTCCAGCGGAAGCTGGAGACGAGGCCCCTGGGGGTAAAATGGAGGGAGAGAGCTGAGAATGTGCCAGATGAGCTAAATGGAGGTGTGAAGTAAGATGCGAGTAGAGGAGAGGAAATGGTGTGCGTGTGTGCGCGTGTATGTTTATGTATGTGTGTGTGTGTGTTGGGTATGTGGTTTCATGTGTGTCTTGTCTAAAGAAGTCTATCTTGGTGTAAAGGCCAAGGTTGTATGGAGAGCAAGCAGATGCTAAAAGACACAGTAAACAAGGGAACTTCATATAATACAGATTAAACTATACATACAACTTCTGCCTATATACAGTGTTTTGTCTGTATTTAAATCAACAAACAGCTGCTTCAGATGCCAGGACATTTTGTGTGTGCACATTGTCGTCCACACACCAACACAACAAACATACTCAGTTATTCATCTAGCCATTCAGTTGAGCTACCTCTTGGTTTTACTGGGGTTGTTTTATATTTATATTTACATCACCTATGTGAAACAGTAACTTTTACACAGAACAATTTAGATACCGTACAGATGACATTTCAGTTTATTGGTGCAAAAGCAGTGCCTGCACATTACTTTGACGTTTTTGGATGTTTCAAAAAATCCTGTATTTTGTTTTTCATCTGCTACTCTCAAAGGCAGCAAATGTATATGACTGTGTATACAATTCAAACACATGCCTTTCACCTTTCACCAAAGGTATGGTCAACTACTTTCTCAAAAGCTTCCAGTACCTAAAATAATAACCTTGCTGCTCCATGGGTCTTTCATGCATGCAGTCTTTCGACATGCTAGCAAGTTGTCTGACTAGCCTCACAGCCTATGAAGGAAAATGTCATTATATAGGTTTATACTGCAGAGTAGAGAGCATAGTCTGTAATTTAGTCAGGTTTTGATAGGAATTTGGGGTGCTTGGTTTTGAGGTGAGAATTAGCCACTAAATGTGTTAGCTACTTTTACACTGCTAACTGTCAATCAAACTAAGCCTGCATTAAGGCTTGTTACTCTCTTTTGAAATTGTTTTTCATTATTCTTCTCTTTTATTTTAATTGTTTATTTTCCTGTAAATAGTTAATTGCTACCACATGTATCCTAAGCACTGTTATACCACCTTTTACTCAAGCCTATGTATTGATATACGGCATCTATATTATCACAGATTTTAAAGGGCTAAAATGCCAAATCTAACTGGAATAGTAAATCGAGGCCAAAGCAAGGGGCCTCTCTTGTTAATATATAGCTGCATACCTTACTTGGAATTGGCATAGATACGGATGTAATTGCAATGGTCTCTTTTGTGTTTTATACGTTACTTCACCTTTAAAAACAATTCCATGAATTGTTCCTCCTCAGTACACAGTGAGCTCGGTGGGTGGAGAGCTTGGGAAGCTGCTTCAGACCTCCACAGATATCACACCCCTTTCATTTCTGACTGGGAAGTGGATTTTCTAGAATGTCTGAGGGCCTGGTTGTGGCGGTGGTGCGCACCTCTACACCCAGGCCCTCCTGTTTGATGATGTATGCTGCGCAGCCCTCTAGTGGCTGAATTATGTAAATACCAGGTATATATATCTATATATAGATATGGATATATATCTATATATATATATGTAATGTATCTGTCGCTGTACATA
Source organism: Seriola lalandi dorsalis (assembly GCF_002814215.2). NCBI lineage: Eukaryota > Metazoa > Chordata > Actinopteri > Carangiformes > Carangidae > Seriola > Seriola lalandi. The sequence goes on along the minus strand of NW_019525245.1, from coordinate 3,457,342 downwards.
GGGCTACATATTTCTCAAGGCTAATTTTTTCAGAAATATATATGCAAATACAATATTGACCCTTTTTTGTTTTAGATTCATTATTACAATGTTCTGAGACACTATGCTCTTTGTTTTGACTTTGATAATGTTTTTGGTAAGAATGAGTTAAGAATGGCTTCAACAGGGATTGCTTGTGTATTTGACTCAGTCAGATTATTATTTGTGTAGCGGTGGGTTGATGTATTTGAATAATTTCCAAGGTTCATTTTCCGAAAGAGGACGAGCTAAACCTACCGTGCTGCTCTCTAATATAAGCCATATAGATCACAAAGCTAGTTATACACCTGATGCATTACAGTACATCAACATGATGACTCCAGAGCCTTGATATTCTCATTATATAATCTACTAAACTCATGCTATTTATCTATGGCTTTTGGAAGATAAGCTTGTATATGATAGGAACTCATATGCCTTTTCTCTGCTGTCAATCATCTTTGGCTTATGCTTCATCAGACAGCATCTAATGGCTTATAAACCAAACTGCCAAGAGAATTTATTGCTTTAGATTTAGAGGCCAGTAATGTATGGCTTGCCGCATGTGGGATTATGGTGAAAGTATATGAGACGACGTGTCTTTTATATCAAGACAATTCCCCAAAGAAGCGTTAAGTCTAATCCCTGCCAAGTGCAAGTGATTTCATGAGGAGCAACTTGGCTTCAAGGAAATCATTTGCAGAGATGACACTAAAGTCTCAAACATTTCTTTTTGTCTTCTATTTGCTGTGTGACAGAAGACATCTGTTCAAACTGTTCCTGTGATTGGCTGTATGGGCTTCCTATGTCAGACCTAGAGCTTCCTTCATCTCAGCAGACCAGGGTTACTCTGTGATCATAGAGGAAGATGGTGAGAGAGAGAGAGAGAGAGAGAGCATATGTTTGTTGTTGAGCTCAACGTGTTTTCACAACTGCTTCGTGAGAAGTTGTGACAGTTGTTGCTTTAATCTGTTCAGCCCACATGGGTTTTTTTTTTTCTTTCTTTTTCTTTTCTTTTTTTTTTTGAAGTCCATTCTCCGTCACTGTGGCTTTATTCCAACTTTTCGCTATCAGTCACTGTGACACTCTGCAAGCTGAGAGTCAGGGTTGAACACACAGATGATCTGCATAGCTCAGATGGTTAATATTTCTTGGATGTTTCTATATTCACAAAATTATAACAAGTTTTGGTTTTCTTCCTGAAAATCATTGGGATTATATTGTGTATATATATAATTCCACATGTCCCACAAATTTCCCTGCTGTGATTGAACTTTAAGGAGTTGAGGCTCGAGTGTCTTTAGGCAGTACCACTCATATGTATAGTATGTTAGTTTGATGAGGGGTATGATGTGCTTGGTTACTGAACACTGACTTTTGAAGTTTTGAAAAGTCTCCATGTTGATTTTTCTCTGATTACATACTTCTGTATGTAGCTATTGGTTTGATTTTGTTCTATTTTCTTTTTGAGATAGAGATGCAGTGTTGATTTGTGTATGTTTAATACAGTGGGAGGTTTGGTGAACATGTAAGTGCCACAGGAAGAGGTCCCGCCACACAAGAACAGGGTAAAAGAGGAGTTCTCTTGGGGATTTGAAAACCGAACAGGAAGAGTCTTGAGGATGCATCATACAGCCGCTTATTGAAGAAGTAGTTTTTGGTCAGTACCACATAGCGTCGGGGGAATTCTGACTTCAGCTTTTGTCGTGAAAAGGGAACCCCCTGTTTCCCTTTTATGACTGAATATGTGATTAAATGTTGTTTTTGGGACCTTTTTCCCCATTTAATAACCCACACCAATGTACTGTGCACAATTTGCAAATGCAGTTAATCTAAATATGATGCATCCCCAGAGTTTCCTATTTGGTTTCACCATGGTAGGCTGCTCAGAATCCGTAAGTTTAAACTCTGCATCGTGGTTGTTAAAATACTGGAACTTGAAAACCATACGTCAGTGGAAATCTACACTACAAATTAGATGGATCCATCTTTGTTGAGATTTCCTCAAGATTGGCAACATAACACAGTAACAATGCCTGCAATATACAACTCATGGTACACTATCACCAGCAAGCTTTACAGTTTATCATGTTAGTAGACATTTTTGAAGTTTTTTGTATAACTGTTGCCATTACAAATCCTGTCTGTAAAACATGTATATCATTCATAGAAAACAGTTGGCCATCTCCCATGCAAAGGCTTTCAAGTCTTTATTATTTTTTATTATTATTATTTTTGTTCCTCCCATTAGGACAGGGATTGTAATGGAATCAACTTAATGTAGTTCTTACAAAATGGATGTCCACAATGGATGTACACCATAATCTACCTAAAAAACCTACCTCTCTTAGCTCAGATTTTTTTCAGCATTAAGCATTTGCCTCTGTTTTTACTTTTGTAATATTTGTATTCATGTTGGTATTTATTGCTGTCTAATGAGTCATACTTCAATGATTACCTCAGAGATATCTCACAGATTTGGGAGAGTCCAGCTAATGAAGTCATTCATAGTTTTTTTGTTTTGTTTTGGTTTTTTTGGGGGGGTTTTTTGTACAGTTTTTTTTCTTTCTCAGACTTTGCATTGCCTTTTTTTTTTTTTTTTTTTTTTTTTTTTTTTTTAACGCACAAAATACCAGGAGTGTTTTTTAATATAGTGCCTGCACTCTGACCAACGGGGCTCAGACTGGCTAGGATGAGGCTGCATTTACTCCAGAAGAGACATCCTCCTCTGCATCTTTGTCCTTTTGCTCTGTCCTTGGGATATCTATGTAGTTTTCAGCAACAGACACAATTAATCTTGTTGCCACGTTGCTGATATCTACCTTTTATGTTTATAGTTTTTAAGGGCAAACTGAACAGGAGAGCTTTGTGGAGTGAATGCAGCTGTGTGTAGAAGGAACAACCTGAAAGACTTTGTGGCAGTAGGAGAAATGAGAGGTATGTTTGCGCTCCACTTGGTACTGTTAGCATGGTCTTTGCTCTGTAGTACACCATCCTTACCTTGTCTCTCTTATTTGCCCCGTCATTTCTTCCATACCCTCTCCGTGTCTTCACCTCTCCTTCTGTCCTAAAGTCTTCTCCCGCACCTTCATCATTCCCTGCCAATGTTTGGTCAAACGAGGGGAATTGGGAGGGGTGAAAATCCTCAGTATCCATGCAATGCTGCTTTTATCTCAAGTATCACCAAGTCGTGTGTTATTGACACTACATAATGCAGGCATCATCCAAAGTGTCGGCCCCCAGTGGCGCGACAAGCCTCATTGGAAGATTGTGTCTTTTGAAACGTACGCAACTTAGTGGTGCTTATTTGGGGGAAAAAAAACAAAACAAATTCCATTCAGATCCGAGTATCATGTTAACGGAGCAACTACTCACTTTGGTGAATTTAAACCAAGTTTTTTTTGTATTCATGTCAAACTGCTTCAGGTAAACACTGAATGAAATTAGAGAGTTTTATTGATCAGTCAATACTGAGGAACAATGTCGCCATGGTCACATCTACCCTGAGCTGTGTGCCATAACATGACCTTTTTGATGCAGGGGAGGGTGTTAATGAAGCTGGCTTCAGATGTTCCCCAGCTTAATTTGAATGGGAAGGTTGTCTGAGTGTTAGATTGGCTTCTGACTTAGTACTCTGTCAGCCACGTTTATTGATCTTTTATAAGGAATAAAATCTGAATTTGGCATTGAATTCTAACCCTGCATTGTGAACCCAAATCATGCCACATTCAATTAAAATGCCTGAACCAACAAAAGCACTTAATGTAATGTTTGTAACACATGCATACTGATGAATCTACTAGCCATAAACTGCCTGTGTAGGTCAGCATGATATGGCTGCAATTATTATTATTATTATAAGTCACCTAAATTCTAATGTAATTGCAATTTATCTTTTGTCTCATTTTTTTCAAAGATCTTCTTTTTTCTATTATAAATTGGTGTTTATGTAATGTTATTTTTGTCAGATGTTTTGCAAATCAAAAATAAACAGTTGTACATAGCAGCAGGCTCCTGTGTGGTTTGTGTTTCATATCGTAGCTGATAATCTTTAATTCATTGTACGGACATTGCTGATCAAATGCTGCTTTTTGTCATTCATTAGCCATTAGGTAACTACTGTATACTGTTAGCAGAAATTCATGCACCGTTTACACAACATCCTTATCTAGTAGACTGAGCAGATCTATGGTAGCACATCTTGAAAATGTTTTCCTTATCATAATAAAACAGTAGAAAGTATTGACTCCCTCTAGACTACCAACAACAAGTGTGTGCGCTTATCACCATGTTTTCAAAGCAACATGATTTAAGATAAGACGCAACTTCATTCACACCAGAGGAGAAAGCTAATTATGCTTGATATACATGGTGAAATATAGTGTAAAATTCTCTATATACACCCATAATAAAATAAAATGTACATACATTCTAAAAGAATGACACACAAAATGCAACAATGACATAAAACTGAAAATGTAAAAAAAAAAAAAAAAATTCTAATGAGGGTACAATACATTCATAGAAGTGCAAATGACATTGTTCCAAATTACAAGCAATGAATAAACTGTACAGAAAGGCATCTATGATAATATTATTATGTAATATATTATTACAAAAGCACTTATGTTTTCATTGCCATATGTTTGGTTCACATACATCTTTTTATTATTTTAAGTAAAAATATTCTTGTGGACATGCGGTTTCCCTTTTTGATTTTATTCCTAATTATTTCACACACACACACGTCAGACTGATTATCGGAGTGGATGTGGTTCAGAATAATATATATGTAATTATTTGTGCTGGCACTTCATTGACCTCCAATGTTATTGCTGCTTCTTAAGTAGCTAATGTTAGCAGACATGGCAGAGATAAGTTTATGTTTTCACATCACAGTGCACATTAAAGATATTAAGAAACAAACATTTTTTATGACTTTCATTTATTTTTAGGCCTGTCTTCCTTAGGATTATTCCACATTCTGTTTTGGGACATATTGCTTATGTTGTCTTGCACTATCAAATATATATTTTTTCCTTAAATGTTCTCCTTTAAAGTTTTCCAAAATTCTTTTTTTTTTAATTGAACTTTAAATTTTTCATGTTATCATTTAGCCACCAGAGGGCACTCTCTGTCATTACATGTGTTTGTACACCCTCATTGACCTGATGACCTCTCTGATTCAACACTGATGTCATCTAGAAACAGTTAAGGTCATTTAGATTATACCTGACAGCCTCACCACAACATTGTGGTGTGTGTAGGGAAAGACAACAGTGCTGGTGAACACTCACAGCCGGCTTGTATCAAGATATATCTGACATGTGTACAATATGTCGGAAGAGATTTGAGCTCACCTCAGCTCGCACCTCTTTGGCTGGTCATGTACGGAACGAGATTGCATGAGTGGTGAGGTGCAGGAGGAACAAATAAAAGGTTATCAGAGAAATCCAGTCATTGCGCGACAGTTAATTGTCAGCTTTGGTACGAAGCAGGGGCACTTCTTTAGCCTGCTGATAAGGTTGCGCTCGTGCTGAGCCGTTGCGTCTGTGCACGAGGTTAGATGAAGGAAAGAGAGGCTCTGGTTGCAGCAACATCCCTTAGGTGAGGGCTTTCTGGCTGCATTATCTCACAACAGAGCAAGAAGAAACTGAACACCCTGTACTTTTCCACAGGGTTGTATTTCTGGCTGCGCTGTCCTTTCTATAGATAATAAGCATTAGTGACAAACAGCAGTTTCATGCATCATGCAGGTGTCTAAAGGTGAACCCGCAACAGTCCAATTTCAGGACGTCCACACATGAAATGGTGCTATTAAGAAACAATTTTTAATTATTCAATCAAATGGCTCTGTTTTGTACTTGTCATGAGCCCAACCAATTTAGTACATTTAGTACACTTACACAGGTTGAATTAAACAATATGTAGTTGTAAAAAAAAAAAAAATCTTTTAAAGCTACATTAATCAATATTTCTATTTCAATAATGGACATGAGGTTTCAGCTCATTATTCCATTATTTATTCTTACTTTGGGGCCAATCTGAGGCTGAGGATCTGAAGATAGATCTGGGTTACTCATTTGTAGATGGAAAATCAAAAATTTTTTAACTATCAAACATTTTTCTGAGAAGCGTTTTAGCATCTTTCAGCTCAATGTTTTGGTTTTCTGGCATTTCTGTGACTTCACTGTTGTGTTTCACTCTCACCACTCTCTTCAGCACTGTTTCCACACACAGCAGTCTGCTGTTATCAGAGGGAAAAAGCTCTTGAAACCTAATGTATAAAGATGGTGAACATAGAGGAGCATTTAGTTGCTAAAGACACAGATATTTTCCACTGAAGATGGTGGAGATGAAAACAGATAAAATGAGAGTGAATATTATGGAGAGAGATATGACTCCACTCCATGTCTGCTGGATGTGTATGTACACAACTGTTTGCTAACACATCTGCCACAACAACTTCATAAGGTTAATAATAATATGTCAGTCTTGTGTTTACAGCTCGTTGTGTCGCTCCACTGTGGCCAAAAAACTAATGCAGCTTTAATGTTTTTATTCAATAGCTACTTAAAAAAAAGAAAGATTTCATGTTTTTTTTTTTATATAACGTGACAAAGGGGTAATTTAAGAAATAATAATCAAAGAAAATATTAAAATATAATTTCACCTCCAGCTGTTTGTACTCCGTCTGGATGTCCCCACCTGCGCACTCAGTGACCAGGGTCACACCAGGACAGTTTCTTGGAATGGCACTATGTGACTTCGTTAGGTTTTTGGGTGAGGCAGAGACTAGTCACGGGTACGAGATAAACACACACACACACACACACACACAGTGCAGAGTGGCCGCAGTGTACAAGTACAATGGGGTGGTCCTCAAAGGCATTTATTTCTGTCTGTGGGGGTATTAATATTTTCGGGTGGTGCCCTCATATTATCAGTGACTGATACTGCAGCCCTAAGCAGCACATGTGCACACTGATAGACCGCAGCGTTTGTATGAAATGTAACTGTATGTTTTGCTAAGAATGCCCCTGGCATAATAAGGGGTGTTTTATTTTTGCGCCCCAGCTTGGGGTATGACTGTTCAGCTGGCACATAGCCGCCTGCAGGGGGATGTCAGTTGTGACTTTCCAGTAATAACAAGGGCGTGTTGTTTTCTGTGTGCATATCTCTTGTATGTGTGTGTGTGTGTGAGAGAGAGGGAGAGAGGGAGAGAGTTTCATTTCAAACCAAACAGACTAATCACAACTAGAAGACAAAGCAGAAAATGATGAAGTCGGAGCAGTAACGTGAAGCTCATGCTATGCATTGAGTGTCTGTGCGTGAGCCTCCAAGGCAAAAGAGAGAGAGGATCCTTTTTTTCCCCTTTTTTTCTACTGATTCTGTGCCCACGTATCTAGATTGAATGTTGGATGCCCTTTATGCAAGTCATCCAAATATCATTAGGGCTGAACCCACCATGTGGTTTTAGTTCAGAATGTGAGGAACGCATGCATGGCCCGTGGATGTTTCTCTACTCTCAGGCCCTCCATGGGGCAAAATAATATTCTCTGCTCTCACAGAGCTGAAGGTGGAGACAGAGAGAAAATACATAAATACAGAACATCAATAAACCTGCGTTTTATGAGAGATTTTGAGATGTAGCACTCATGAGACACGTGACACTCCTTCACTGTTAACAGTAGCATAGCATGCAAGGACTGACTCAGTGCAGGGGCCACAGAATGAAGAATCTTAGTATTTATTTTTACAAAGCTGAGTGATCACATTCTACAAATTTGTTCAGAATGAGACAAAGACAAAAATGTTCATTATACTGAGAGCAAAATATGCTGGAATGAAGATTTTTTTTTTCATCCTTTTCCTCCTGAGCTAGACATTGTTCCAAACGGGAAAGAAAAACATCTTGACTTTTTTTTTTTTCTTAAATTATTTTCTGTTATTCTCATGCCCTCTTTGCTTTCCAGGCAAAAGGAAGAGGGCAGTGTGTGCATGAGTGTGTGTTTAAGGAAGTGTTCTCCTTGGAAAATAATGGCCGCAGAGTCGCATTAACAGCCAGACATTTCCTCCGTGTTTTCCCGTGCCCTACATTTATATTCTCAGCCCACACACACACACACACACACACACACACACAAAGCATGCCACTGTGTTTATCCACTTTTTAGCCACTTCAGTCATGCGGTTTCTATAATGGCCCTGATTTCATTATACATGGAGTTTAGGTGGAAAGTTAGAAGAAGTGCTGATTTATTTCTACAGTGTGTGAACAATAAACCAATAAACACACATTTATCTTAAACTGCAATTTCTCTTCATAGAGGTTTTCATAGAAGTAGAAGAAATTAATGTGCACCCAGAACAGACATAACTCCCGTCATCCAAAACACACACGTTTCACTCTTGTATTATACTGTAGCTGTTTGTCTGAATCCTATCATTTTAATCAGTCATTTGTTGTCTTCTTTTGCAAATGTCAAAGCTGAATTTGTAGAAATTGAATTGACTTATTTGACTTGATTTTGTTTAATTTGATTTAAAGGCCTTTATGTTATATAATATTAATTTTAATTGAAGTTATGCAGTCTTGCAGGGGCCCACCAAGCAACACATCTTCTTACAGTCATCTGAAATACATGGATCTAATGAGGATCTTGCTCTCTTTGGCTGCAAGTATCACATGCTAATTTTTTGGTTGGACTTCAAAGTCAATTTATTCGTTGTTTTGCAACTCAAGTCCTAAACCTGCATAGTTGCATACAAATTAAAGGTCACTGGTTTCATTCTCGAGAAGAACTGGGGAAATCTGACAGTGAAAGTGAACACATTGTTCCCTTGTGCCCTTGAGCCAAGTGTTTAAAGCCTGAGCTGCTGCACTAGAACAGGTTGCAGCAGACTTAAATGTGTATCTGTGAGAGTTAGAAGTAGGACGTTGCTATAAAAATCCTGCATAGCACAGCGGTGCTTTTCTGAATAAATAATGGTCGGAAAAAGGATCTACCCTAATCAGAACAAAATCAACAAACTGACTAACATTTCTGAGTTTAGGTAAAATCTTAACATGAGTGAAAAACAAACTCCCTGAACTACAGTGACGCACTCACAGGTTTCAGTTGATTTTTCTCACCATAGGAGCGCAAGTATGGAAATGGATGAACAGGATCATGTTATTTTCTGATGATTTTCTCATCATTGTCTTCTGCTGTTTGTTGTTTTACCGTCAGTTCATGTAAGATGCAAAGCTGCTACAGTCTGAAAACCAGAGCTTGAGAAGTCTCGCACCTATTTGATGTTGAAAGAAGGAGAGAAAGTTTTTGTTGTGTTTTGAAACTGAGAGCGAGTTTCTTATTTAAATGAGTAAGAACGTTTTGAGATTGCAGCAAAGTTTACCATATGATATATTTTACACCGCTGCCGTACAGTACACCGTACACTAAGTGTGTCTGGCTTGTAAATTGTCTTACAGTAAATGCATGACTTCATCCCAAATGAATCCTAATCCAAGTCACTCACTTTACTATTATTTTTTCTGTCTTCTCTGTACTCTCTATGAAGTCTTCCTTTTCCTTATCCAAACCACAGGTCTAAGAGATGGGAGTGTCAGTCGCTCCACCACGCTGATCCAGACTAAAAGTTCTCAACAGTAGTGGATGGGTGACAACTAGAAGTCTGAGAACTAATGACATTCCCATCAGCCTCGATGGCACTTTGTGTTTAATGCTGACATGCTACACTAAAATGCACTGAATGCTAATCGTTATACCTACTGCACATCAGCATGTTATCACTGTCATTGTGAGCACAGGTATGGAAATGGAAGGACAGATTCGCCTTATTTCTGATGATTTTCTCATTATTGTCTCCTGGTATTTGTTTGTCACGGTCAGTTCATGTAAGCTGGAGGTTGAAAATAGTCCCTGTAGTAACAAGATGAGCTTCTACATGGTCTGAAAACAAATACAGCCTCATAACACACATACAAACCAGATGGCAGACTTAGTCTTGTTTATACTACAGCAAATACTTTGTATAATGTAGAGGAGAGCTTAGTCTGAAGTTTAAAAAAGAAATGGTCACACAACAGTAAGAATGAATCATTCTGGTAATGAGTCAAATAACAAACAGTGATAACTTGCATCATAAATCACATTAGTAGCAGTATGAAAGCAGTAAATCTGTCTATTACAGCAAATATAATAGTTTTAACATGGGAGAGAATGGTTAGCCACACAACTAGTATGTATTCATTACGTGTATATGTGTGCATGTAGGATCTTAAATGTCACTGTGTGCCGCTTGAGCGTGAGTGTCTGTGGTTTCCTGAACATTTAACATCTCGAGCTTGACTGAGATCACACAAACACACGTATATGAGCACAGAGAATATTGCCATGAGATGAACTACGTGTGAGATGAGCATGTTTGCGGATGAACCAAAGTAGAGGTTTGATATTAAAATTTGCCACTGTAGGTAACTAAGCCTGTCTCTTTTCTGTAAAAGGGCGGTGACAGTGCAAACCAGGTCACTTCAGGGGAAAAGTGGTAATGTTGCCCTGTGTGTAAATGTGTGTGGTGATGGTTGTATTCTTTTTGAGTGGATGTTGTGTCATGTGTGTGTGTGTGTGTGTGTGTGTGTGTGTGTGTGTGTGTGTGTGTGTGTGTGTGTGTGTGTCTAATGTTATGTTGATGTGTGTATGCCTCAAATATGCATTGCGTAATACATGCTGTGCTCCCTGTCAGTCAGATATAGTTTGGATGGGTGGGTGTGTAAAGTGAATAGCTCTTTGGCTTCAGGCTATGTGTTTCACGCCTCTGCAGCGGGGCATTTTCTTAGTAAAAGCTGTGGTGTTTCTGATCACAGCTGGAGACAGGGGGACACCTGTCAACCTCTTCATCAGCCCTGTGGTCACCCTGCCCTACATACAGCAGAGAGACAGAGAAAACACATCTAACACAGGGAAGTCAGCAGATGCTAGAAGAAAATACTGTATGCAAAAAGGTCAGCGTTATAGACTTGTACATTTCTCTGTAGAAAAATCCATAATGTGAGGAAGGCATGCATCTGCAGCTGTAAGCAAAATGCTGCCAAAAAAAAGTCCCAAAATATGTCCTTTTCCTTACAACAGTCCTTTCATACTCTTCCTAGAGTGAAGGTTTTTATTTCAGTTTTGACTACAATCTTATTTTTACATCAAAGAGCACGAGAAAATACTGTTCTGTGACTGTTTTCAAAGATACCAGAGTCTCACTGAAAGAGACTCTGAGGCTCTGACTCTGAGCCAACACGCAGCGGTGACAAGTGACATAGTTACAGTGAGAATGTGTTCAACAATCCAAGTATTAAGGTTACAAGACAGACAAGAGACAGTACAGGTGGCCAATGTGTGTGTGTCGTTGTGTATTTGTGTGTGTGTGTGTGTGTGTGTGTGTGTGTATGCACTGCGGTGATGGGGGTGAGAGGGGTTGCATTTCCACCAACGCACAGGTGCATAGTGACATGTAGCCCCTGCACCACCGTGATCCTATACACACACACCACACACACACACACACACACACACACACACTAACAACCCACACACACACACACCAACAATCACACACACATACACATACCAACAAACACACTTCAGATGTTGCGATAAGTGTCATCTGAAACCACGGCGATGGTGGTATTTTCACTAGAGATATGAAGAGGAGGGGATTTCACAAGAAGTGGAGCCTCAAAAGTAAAACATCTCTAAACAAAGTGTGCACATGTGATCCAGGTGTGTGTCGATAGCAGGTGTCGAACATGTCTGCAACACAAAGTGAAGAAATAAAAACTAATGAAAGATTTCTAACTCTGACTGAAATACTTATGCATGGTTTTTGTGTTTGCATGTGTCTGTGCGCGTGCATGATTGTGCATGTTTGTATCTACATGTGGATTTCTGCCTCTGTGTGTGTGTGTGTGTGTGTGTGTGTGTGTGTGTGTGTGTGTGTGTGTGTGTGTGTGTTTGTGTGTGTGCGTGGGTGTCGGTGTATGTGTGTGTGCGCGCATATGTGTTTTTTTCTTAGTTTTTTTTTGTTGCTTTTTTTCATGCTATATTCTCTTCCCACACTGTGTGTGTGCTGAACAAAAATGTAGCCCGTCTTCTGAAAAAATGGGAGTGGCACAATAAACCACATGCAGATGCTTTCTAGTATAAAAATACAGACAGCAACAAAGACACAGAAACACAACACACAGATGTATATCTTTGCCAGGTCCGAAATAGGAGGTTAACCGCTTATAGAGTGGTGAAGTGTAAAGTTGTGTGGATAAGTAAGTAGAAACATTAACACACCAATGTCAAGTCGTTTTTCCATAGTCCAGCTTTAACACCACGACGTGTTGCAGGGCAAAAACCGAATAGCCGGTACCCTCTTAGTCAGGGTGACTTCATGTTATTTCCACTACCTCCCACCTCCTCCCACACACACACACACACACACACACACACACACACACACACACACACACACACACAGGGGATCTGCAGTTTGTCATCCTTGCATTGGTCTTATTCATTCAACCTCTCTCAGCCGTTCAAGTTCCCAAGGTTGATTCATTACAGAGAGACCACTTAATCGGAGGCACATCCACCCAACAGTGGATCATCGGTTCTGCAACAGCTGAGCAAAACATCTGCTGGCCTCACAGTCCCAGCCAGGCGTTCAGGGGTTGATTTAGACCAACATTTGACATAAACCGATAAATTTGTTGATTCCTCTTCCAGAAAAGTCCAGCCTCTACACATACTGTTACTCTCAGAAAGTCCCCCCCCCTTTTTTTTTTTTCATCATCTCTTCTGTGGCTGTACCTCGCCCCTGTTCTGTGAATCAACTGCCCC
>NW_019525245.1:3339644-3444420 GCF_002814215.2 Seriola lalandi dorsalis | reverse complement strand
CCCCCCCCCCCCCATACAGCTGTTCCCTTGCCTCATGTTGCACATTCTTTCATTCTTTAGGGCTCTGGATGTCAGGGACCCATTACTCTCCCCTACTGCTGTGTGTGTGTGTGTGTGTGTGTGTGTGTGTGTGTGTGTGTGTGTGTGTGTGTGTGTGTGTGTGTGTGAGAGAGAGAAAGAAGCAATGTAACAATCTGAGAGGGATCTGGAGCCTGAAAGACAGAGTACAGCTGCATGGAGTGGAGCCCCCTCACATACACACACACACACACACACACACACACACTCTCCCCCAGCTGTTTGTCTCTCGCCAATTACTGAGGCCCCTGCTCGTCCTGTCCCCTCTAGTCCTCCCCCCTGGGCCCATAAGCACCTTCCTATTCCTGCTATTTTTAGCTTGAGAGACAAAGAGAGACGAGGGGGGGGGGGCTTCACGGCCTAATCACGGCATCCACCGCACCACTGCTGCCTTCATATTTTCAGCACCCAGCCTCCCCCTACTTTGTCTCCCACTCTTCAAACTTCCCTCCCTCTCCTCCCCATCTTTTTGGCCATGGGCTCAGGTAATATACTTGGGAATGCTAAACAAAGGAAAAGTGCAACACAAAACAGGCACCGACCCGACAAACAACAAAGCAATTAGCCAGTGTTTGGTCTGGCTGGAACAACCGTGACCTTTCAGGAAACTCCCCCTTCCTGTGAGAGACGGGCCGGCTCACCGCTCAGGCTCGACTGAAGGCTGAGAAGCACAACAACCAGTTTTCTTGGAAGTGTGTGAGTGTGTTTGACACAGTTGGTGGGTGAATTTCTTCAAAAGGGCATCACGACCTATGAGATGTCAGCAGCAAATGCATAGTTTAAATAGTTTGTTTGTTGTTTTGGTTTTGAACCTCAGTACTTAGTCTGGTTGTAGTGTCTGTTTTCCTTATTGCAAACAGATCAAGTGAAAAACCAAAACCAATAATGAATTGATGTAGTTTTTCTGTATAGCCAAGTGACCTATTCCTCTTGGCAACAGGCGTCCACATTGTTGTCCAAAAACTATTCAAGACACTGGGTGATATGTTCTTTCATTACATAACATGGGCATTGTAGTTTATCCCACACACACCATGCTGCTGCTGGAAATATTCACTAGGGTAAGTGTGTAAAATCCACATCTGAAAACTGTCCCTGCCAAACACACTGTTTGTTCCTGTTTGAGGAAGGTTTGCTATAAACTACAATGCCCAGCTGATGAGATTTGCTGACAATAACAAAAACATAAAATATCGTCAGACTTACTCTTTAGGTCTTTTGTCAGATAGTTATAGATGTAAATTAAAAACAATGGCCATTTTGGCCAATTTTTGGCAAATTCTTGCATGTCTGCTTGTGTTTAGACAGGATTCAAGATTTAACGGTCCTGTATCGTATAAAGTGAGATGTCTTTTTTGATTATAAAGCAGGTCTAAGTTGTATATTGATACTGTGAAAGCATCAAAGTGCTCAGTCCAAAGAGAAATGCACACAGCCTGTATTCAGAAAGTGAGCCTTAAAACGAGCCGTCAGGACTTCTGTAACTCTGTGATGTCACAACAAAGCACTCAACGCTCTCAGCCATGCCCCAAGCCCCGACCACTTTGACCCACCATCCAACCTTGCAGGGTTTGGTTTCTCTGAGTGTTTACCTCACATATGCTATATTTTAATTCAATCACTCAGAAAACAGTCAGCCAATCAGAAGAGAGGATCAGAGCCTCCCCTCTGATTGGCTCACCGACCTGCTCTGTTACTAGAGCTCCAGAGAGAAGCCTGAGAGAGTGAGAATGTAAAACCACACTGAGATGTTTTTGGTTCTTACAACCACAAATATATCTTCCTATGAATATCAACACTTCTAATAAAACACAGCAAAAGTTTAAAATATGGCACCTTTAAGAACTTCTGTTAAGTGAATAAGAGGGCTGAGTAGAGAGGCATATTCATGTTTCTATAAGTGAGTTGTCAAACAAAAAGTAATTTTTTGTTTTGGCCCCCAAAAACTCAGGTATTGTATCAGCTCAATCATTGAAACATTTCAAATACCCAGGGAATACATTTTTGGTGGAATTTGATGCTGAAGCAACAGAAGTAAGTTTTTGAAACACTGTTAACATTGTGGAAAATTTTCTTGCAAATGCCATGAGCACCAATCATAAAATATCTAAGTTGAAACGGATAATGGGAAAAAAGATGGTCATTCACATGCTGATAAGACATTTCCAGTATTTTCCTCTCCTTGTGATCTGTCTCAACTGCTCTGGCAGATAAAGACACCCCCCTTTCCTACTGCTCCTCCTCACGCTGATCTTCAGGGTCTTTTAACGGCCTGTATGTTTCCAGATGATGCAGATCCCATTGTGTTCCTCAAGGACTCCTAACCTGTTTCTTATCAGCGTTGACGTCTATTTTTTTGCTTTGTTTTATTCTTTTGCCCCCTTTTCCTCTCTCCCTTTTCCAAAAGGAATAGTTTAGCTATTTGTATCCACTCAACCACAGACTCACGGGTGCCCAACTCCCATTGATTACGCCAGATTGTAAGGAATTTGTGTTCACAGGGCTTGAAAACTGGACTCATCCAATTCAAACTGTTACTTTTATGTAAAACAAAACACACATGCTGTAGTAGTTGCTAAGAGGAAATTCTTGGAAATCGCTTCTAGGGAGGTCACATTTTTTTTAAAAACACACACAGGCAAAAGCCATTCTTTAAATTCATGAAATACTTTTTCCATAGAGGCTAAACATGCATCCACGGGAGTTTTTCTTACAAAATTTAATAAGAGCAAATTTGTCGCTTTTAATGCATAGATTCAAAAATTGCACATCACAATCTTCTTTTCTTCATAAAGTTTGTTTTAAGAGAAAACTGAGACCAGGGCAAGCCAGGCTCAGAACCCATCTCACTTGCCATGAGGACAGAGGGTCATGACCCCCAAACATGAGTTTCCTTTGGTCAGTATGTTTTCCCAAAGGATGAGGTTACATTTGAACCAGAAAGCTAATCCATAGCTGCTAGCGCAGTGGCGTAAGGAGCCAGACCACACAGCAGTTGAGGTCTGGAGGGCTGTCGACCTTTTTACTTGCGTTTCTCTTCCACAGAGAGACGATCATGGAGCACGCACTCCCCAAAATCAGCAGAGGTGAATTCAACTCATCAAGACTAATGTGTGTTGGCTTGGCTGCAGGACACTGTCTGCTACTGACTTGTTATGTCTGGCATTGTTGTGGCATTGTTATGTCTGGTGAAAGGTTTGTGGTAGGTCAGTTGAGGGATGTGCTGATTGATTATTGTACATTTAGGGGATTCATTCGAGCAGACATCTTATAGGAAGATCTTCGGAGAGTTACATGTAGCCTATTCAAAAGTGCTTCCATCATAATACAAAAATAAATCATAAGAAAATGTATTAACTAAAATTACTATTACTAACTATAAAATTAACTAAACTAAACTATTTGCAAAAACTGTTTGAAGATTATTATTATTTTCTTGGATCTATATCCTATGGTGATCTTTTAAGCACATAGAGAAAATTCAGCAAATTTACCAAAGCATTATTTTGATTATGGTTTTAAGTGCCTCCAAGCATGCAGGTGTAAAAGCTTTGTAATCACATTAGTACAAAAATACTCGGTTGTGTTGTGTAGACATACAAACTTCACTAGTGTTATGACATGAGGTCGAGAATCCATTGTCAAAATTACTTTTTTTAATCCTGTTGATTATATGCACTGTATGTGTGATGATGCCTTTGAGTACGGCAGAAATGATGAGTCAATCAACAGAAAATGAATCTGCAACTCAGGGTCAGGGTTTGGCTGATTCTCCTCTGACCTCATCAACAAGGTACTTCCCAGACAGCAAAATGAAACTTCTGGCCCAACAAATGCTGGGTCCTCGGCCCGACATTCAAAAGTTTCAAAAATACTCGAACCTGCCCACCATGCACCAACAAATCATGCCACATAGTCCCAGAGATCACATTTTCTTCCCATTCTGATGTTTGATGTGAATATTAAGTGAAGCTCCTGAACTGTACCTGCTTGATTTTAAGCATTGCACTGCTGCCACATGATTGGCTGATTGGACAATTACATGAGTAAGCAGGTGTACAGGTGTTCCTGAAAAAGTGCCCCGGGAGTGATAGTTAACTAAATATTTTCATAGACAAAATAAAAGAAAGGATCAGTTGAAACAATGATCATCAGATGAATTGATAATGAAAATCAGTTTTAATTGCAGTCTTTTTATAAATGTTGTCAGACTAGTATATTGACCAAACAGTATCACTCACTGCAGAATATTACAGTTTAATGTCATTATTATGTTGTTATTGTCAGTGTCGGGCTAAAAATACAAGATCAGGTACGAATATTTTAAATACATGCTCCATTTTCATCCCATGATTTATTGTTATGTTGCATGAAAACGTACTAAACTCGGGTTCAGCCTTTTTGATCTCTCTGATGTTGTAGTTTTATATGAATGAATTTCCTCACAGATCTCAGCGGCGGCAAAACTGTGAGAAAACCACACGCAGTAACTCTTTTCCGCTCATATTTCCGGGAAGCATTTACCAGAATTACTGTACCTAAAGAAACATTTATGTCATGCATTCATTACCTGCGTTTCCTTCATTCGTATCTCACATTTATATGCAATCCAAGAATGACTAAAGCAGCTTATCAGTATCTTTGCAGAGATAAGATCACATTGAAATAAACTACTAAAATTTGTTAGGAGTCCACAACACTGTTGAATTGTACTCTCCTAAATCACTAACATCCTGGTTGTTTTCTCCCTTGTTAATATCACTCAGGCTGAAACGTAATTGCGGTGGTGAAATATGTCGCCTTCTGTAAGTAATCACACTGAATGCTCCATTTGTGTTTACACAGAAGTAAGAGC
This sequence comes from Seriola lalandi dorsalis, assembly GCF_002814215.2. Taxonomy (NCBI): domain Eukaryota; kingdom Metazoa; phylum Chordata; class Actinopteri; order Carangiformes; family Carangidae; genus Seriola; species Seriola lalandi. The sequence continues at coordinate 3,439,487 of NW_019525245.1, read as the reverse complement.
TTGACTGGGTCATGGTTTAAAAAAAAAAGAAAACAGCCCAGTGCTACCAGAGTTACATACTATAGTTATCTGCCTTTGATAAGCACCATGAGTAAACTGCTGCCTTTGAATAACTTGTGGGAAAAAAACAGGATTTTATGTGCAGCACATGTTATAGGTTACATGCTCTATGTTTGCATCTCTTCAAATTACATAAATTCATGTTACAAGTACAGGAAAGACAATGGGTAAAAGTGAATCACTAGAGTCTGTATGGATTATCATACCTGTCATACCTTAAGCCTGAAATAAATAAATAAACCTTAAATTAACATCTAAATTAAACTGAGTAGCGTAAATAAATACAATAATAATAATAATAAAATCATTAAATAGTTATTTTTCTAGTTTCAGGGATTAGTCTGCCTTTTCAAAAACTGCTTTACAGTCATTTTCATCCCATCAGCACCAGCACACATTTCTGGCTACAAAACTGGTGTAAATTATTCTCTGGTGGCCAATAAAAGACGACACTGAGACACACCAACGACAAACTTGCTTTTGATTTTGCTCTCAATTTCACAAGCAAAGTGTGATACCACTGTTATATGTCTTTTAACACATGTAATGCTTGATGCTTGATTCTTTTTTGGGTCCTGTGTACTTTGTGCATCCTAAAGCAACACTTCCTGCTATTGTCCGTCAGACACAAGCAGCTACACAATCTGTCGCTCTCTCCTTCTCTCCAACACACACACAAACACACACACACACACATGCAGAGGCACATCCCTCCTCCCCTCCCTCCCCGGAGGTTCTGGTGCAGGGGCAGCACTGACAAAAAGTTACAGTGGGATGATAGGGCAGAGCAACTGTGTCTTGTCTGAAAGAGAAAGAGAGAGAGAGAGAGAGAGAGAGAGAGAGAGAGAGAGAGAGAGAGAGTTCGCTCACATGAGAGGAAGTGCAAGACTGAAAAGTCAGAGGGAGCCCGTTGTGTCAAGCAGTTGACTGTGACTCTCTCTGTCAGTGCACAGCCGGGCTCCAGCATTGCAGCACCACTCCCCTGTCAAAGCAGGATCTATCTTCTCCCCGAGCCTCCCAGCCTGTCCGATTGCTGCCTCTGTGATTGAGTGGACTGCTGTGGGAGCACAGTGGGACCTCTCACTGGATGTCAGCACCAAAAGCTGGTAGGAGATATAACATATTTGCTATTTGCATTCACATATATCTATCTGTGGAAAGAGTGTGCAACAGCTGCATTAAAAAAAAGAAAGCGTGTCTTCTTCAGTGACTGTATATTACTGAGAAAGTTTGTCAATCTTTTATTTATTATACTCTGAAGAGAGGATTCTAGCTGCAGATGTTAACACAGTTTTGCTCAGACTGAAGATTTTTGGTCCAGTTGTTGGTTTGGTTTTTATCTGAGTCTCCATTATGTGCTCTTACTACCGGCAGATAGTCAGCTTCGGTTGGCTTCAGCTGTAAGAATCTGGGGTTTGTTCTGGTTTCAGAGTAACAGCTACACTTTGTTATCAGTGCAAATGCTTCAAATTTGTGTAGACATACAAATGTGCAGGAATGTTAAGAGGAAAACTGTGGTTAGCAACAAAAAAAATTAATAATTGAACTTTTTTTTTTTGGTTTTATTTGTTTGGTTTTGGAAGTGTTGTTTCTCAGGACAGGGAAGGGGAGAAAATTGGAAACAGACCCACCCACCCTGGAGAGCTAGTCTGTCCACGAAAAGTAGAGGGCAAAGAATGAGGAGACACACAACAACAGTCCTTTACTGCAATGCTGAAGGAGACAGAGCACAGAGAGACAGAGATGAGAAAGAGAAGGTGTTTAGCAAAAGGATAAAAAGAGGTTTAGTTTCAGACAGTCAGAATTAATTAATTTGCTGTCACAACACCAGCTGTCCTCTGGACTCAATAACTCTACTTTCAAACAAGGACATTACAAGCAAGAAGCAGAAATCGAGTGTTGACAATGCTTGAGTTGTTAAATCTTGCTTATGCATGAATACATTTGTTTGCCCACAGACACATGGTTTTTGGAAATCTCTAACCAGCCTTAAACATTACATCCCCACTTCCAAATGCTAAAAACCGCATCATTAGAAAGAAGGTAAAGGGTTAGTAGTGACATTTGTAAAGCAGGTTTAGCTTTTCACCACCTCCTTCCTTGTTTTTGTGCACTGTACATAAATCTTGCTGCATAAGATGAAATGCTGGCCTCAGCCTTTGCTTGCTCTCTTGCCCAAAACAGTAAACTTTCGCTCTATTTTTACTCTCCCATGCTGCTCCATTTTTAGAGACTTGTCTACGTGGTTTGTTGGGCAATAAATCAGACTTTAACTGCTCTGTGTCCTCTCAGAAAATAATGGGAGTATAATCATGACATTCATGGTTTTGTCTGTTTGTCTTTATCTTTACACTGATGAACACAAATTTGTGTTTTAGGGAGTTTAACACTGATAAAAATGTAGCAGACAAGAGCTTAAAGAATACAAAGTCTCTGAGGACAGATGCCACCCTGTCCAACCATACGATTTTTAATCTCTAGGAATTCAATGTTTCACCATAATTACCTGATAAAATAAAATTATTATTTCAATGTGTCTCCCAATCCAACCATTAAAATTAGTCTTACCTAAAATATTAAAAAGTGCTCTGGTGAGATAAAGCCATTAAAATGATTTAATAGCTAAATGCACTTTTTTGTCGTTTTGTGTGTAACAGACAGATTTATGACAGATTTATACTAAGAACTAGAGCAGAAATGTTTAGTCTATTGACATAAAAATAGAAAACAGTAATAATTTTGATTCTGAATCAATTGCAACACATTTGTTTGCAAAAATTCAAAGCAAAAATATCCTGGTTCCAGATGATAAAATGTAAATATTTTCTGGTTTTCTTAACTTTAATCTTTGAATTAGTTGAACAGAGCAAGACATTAAAGGATATCATCTTGTGGAGTAGTAGGAACTTGTGATGTTTACTTTATAGGCCAAATGAATAACAGATTGATTGAGGAAATAATTGGTAGAGTAACCAATAATTAAAATAACAGTTAGTTGCAGCCATACTGAGAAGCCATATTTAGTTTGATTATGGGACAACAAAGAAATGTCAAGTGCAAAGTGGCAAATCAGTCTGAGCAGCCAAACTGTATAAATAACTCAGTGAATTTCAGCATCTGTATTTCTGTCATTGTGATAAATCATCCGACTCTGAGTTTGTTTGGTTTGTAAAGGTCGAGGAGCCAAAGGTTAAGAGGCCACAGTAGGCTGGAAGTGGCCCTCAGGGAGCATAACTCTCCCTCATCTCCGAGATGGAGTCACAGCACGAGTGTCTAAATCAAGCCGAGTGGGTGTCGACCGAGGGAACAGAGGGAAAACAAAGTGTTTCAATTTCAAATCTGAACACTTGTCTTGTGTAGGCTACATAGTTCAGCCCTCTCTAAAAATGTTAAAGATATGCCATTTAGATTATTTGTCTTTGGAAACCTCCATAAATAACGTCTTGTTGAGAAGGTTTTGCTTAAGTGTCAGTCCAATCAAAACTTAAGTGCATCTTTGTTTTCAATTACCAAAATGACTTTTGGATTCGCACTGGTCCATTACATTTTCCAAGGACAGTACAGTAACTTGGCTGTACCGTAGGCCAAAAGTATGGTGATTCAAAACAGATCACCTCTCATTAAGTCCACTCTGGTCTGAAGAGGGTTCTTCATGATAGCAGAAGCTGCCAACTGAGGTCAAGTGAGCACTGTAAATGGATGACGAAGGAACTCAAGATGAGTGCTTGATACTGAAGAGTGGCCCATAATAAGTTCACTACCATCTCTTACACCTGAGCAGCCTGCTGTTTGTTTTTAGATAACAATCATTAGATGCAGTCATTTATCTGAGTAGCATCCCCTTGTGGAAAAGTAACTTTACTGCAAGAATCTGCAGCAGTTTATTTGAATGTTACTGCCACGGGCAGTCTAATTGTAAAGGGAAATACTGCCAGAGGGATTTTGTCATGGAGGAAGCTGTTTAAGTAGATGCTGTCAGAAAGTACTATCTAAAGATGAAAACCACTCGTGAAATCTATGGACATTTAACCCTATAAAGTTTCTAATTTGTCTATAGTATAGTAAACAGCAGGCATCATAAGACTTTTTCAAAAAGAACATTAAGTTCACAGGAGCTTCTGTGAAATCACTACCTCAGGTTTGTTCAGTTTGTCATGTATAGTAGTTTTAAAAGACACGTCACAAACCTTTTCAAAGGGGTACACACTGTTCTGAACTCTGTTTTGACATTTTTCCACACGTGTGCACACAGGAGTGTGAAGGCGTCGTAAAGCAACACTTTCCAGCATCACAGTCAGTTTCCAGAGAAACTAGGCGAGTGTTAAGTGCTATCTCTCCCCTCTGTGGGCTGACTTTGCTTTGCTGTTGGGAATGGAAAGGCTTTAGAGGCTACCCACTGCTGCGAGCAGCCTCCAGCAACTTCTTGGTTCAAAGATACCACACAGCTGCTAGCTACAGCTACGCGGGGCCTACGTGAACACATGCAATGGTCTTTATTACAAACAATTCAAGAATTCTGTCGTTTTGGTGCTGGGCACGTAGCATACAATGGGTTTATCATAACTTTTTCAATAAAAAAAGAAGCAATATACATAGATAGATAAAGAAAGAGGAATTGAAGAGTTGAGTGATTATTCTCTGAGCGTTCCTCACTACATGATCCCTTTCACATAACACAGTAATTTGAATCACTATAGTAAGAAAATATTGATTAGTGCAGCTTTACGTCTCTCAGTGCATGTCTCTGCATGCATGTTTGTAGCACTGTACCAGTTTACTACTACTACCGCTACTACTAATTCTGTCCACTCTGTATTTATGACACCCATTTCACATCTGTCAGTTCTGCAGAAAGAATAAAATAGATAAAAGTTCTGAATGTACTGTCTACGAGTCAGTGCATGTCTCTGCATGCATGTGTGTGCATGTGTGTGTATGTGTGTGTGTGTGTAAGGTAGGATGACCCCCTAGATAATAAAAAACAAATTCTTGTTTGTGGACCCCCAGCCTCCACCTGTTACCAGGAAATCTGTCTAACTGATAACTACACACAGTCCAAAAGTCACAATATTGTATTGTGACATTTTTGCCAGTGACTCCTCTAATATCACACATATTATCAACTTCAAACTGTCAATACCAGAGAGAACAATCACACATGCACCACATGCAGCGACAAAAAAACGCTGCTGGGTGTTTGTTTTTGTGTTTGAGTGTGTCTATGCAGCTCTGGAGGCATGCCAGTGTTGGCTTTTGCCTGATTGTGCATCTTAATTATTCCTGTCCCAGCCTTTTCCACTTTCTAATCACTTTCTCACTCCTCCTATCTTTCCTTGACTCCCTACTTTTCTTTCATTCTTCTTGGCAATCTGCCCTGCAACTGCTGCTCCCTCCATCACCGTATTGCCTGACTGCATTCCTCTCATTCCTACTGGCTTCCTGTGACTGGAAGAGGAGTGAGCCCTACTGGCCACAAAACTCCACCTTGGAGTCCTACCCATGTATGCCATATGTGTCTTTCCAGTTCTTCACTGTTCTGGCTTTCAGTGTTTAAAAATCAAATCTCTGTGAGTGTCTGGTGAAGACTTCTCCACAGTATCTCTCTCTGATACTTTCATTTTACTGAAAGGTGGAGATGTTTTAAACATAACCTCTAATGGCTGTCCCTCTGTCTGTGATCCAATCAGTCATATATGCACACACACACACACACACGCAAACAGGTTGGCTGACACACCTACACACAGACGCAAACCCTCACATGCTACACAGCAGCGGCACTGCCCTTACAGTTTGACACCAGAGCCAGTGTAGAAATGGTGTGAGGGGGAGAGATAAGAAGGGAGAGCTCTATTGACATCTGATGACGACATGTTAACAGAAACACAAACATCGGTGCCAACTTCATCAGTCCAGTTAATAAACGGCTGTTAGCGTCATTGTATTACAATCAATTTTATGGACATTAGTATCTGACATGCTTTATATGACCTGATTAAAATGAATAATGACTCATGATGACTCATGAAATTATTTGCAAAGGCCACACCAAATCAGTAACTAAACAAATTTTGGGATATATGATGCTTTAAACATAAACTGTTGAAAAGGTTAGCTAAATTTAGGGAAAATAAAACTCAGGAAGAAACCATGTCAAGGCACTCTCTACATCTGCAAATAGAAGAAGGTCTGTCTCAAGCATGTGTTCAAAAATGGAAGAGCTGCTATGAAATTGAATTTGCTTGTACGTATCTCAAATTATTCAGGCCACAGTCAGCCCCGTGACTGGGGGATGGACTGTCAAGCCTTGCCAAGAGCACAGGGGAAAAGACAGACTGTTGTTGAAATTAGACTGAGTGTTGTTGATAGCTGTTTTTTTTTTTTAACTCTGGCCATAATTTTCCCCATAGGTACTTGATTTAACCGAACAACAGCAAACATATTGACTCATATGAGCAGAACCAGTCAGGGTAACGTGGAATAAAAGTCTGATTGGTTTATCTCCATGCATCCAATGATGAGGACTTCTGTGTTGGCAAAGAGTGGATTTGTCCCCAAGCAGGATGAGGAATTAGCGAGAGACAGTGAGAGTTCAGTCTTGGAGAGACAGTGGTAGAACGGACAGCACTGTGCAAATTAACAAATTTTGTGTTGGTGTATGCCTGGATTTACATTTGTGCATCTACGCATTTCCCAAACAGAACTTAGCTATGTTGTCCAGAGGCTTCACAAGTTGATCAGATCCTAAAATAAAAATACAATGAAATCAAATCAGAAAAAGGCACATAGTACAGTAAAAAATAAACACACTGGCACAAAACAAGCTGCGTGTTAAGTTGGCAGCATATCAAGAATTCAATCAAATGGACTTACAGTATAAGACTCTTTCCATATACTCAAAGGTTCTGGATCCTGCATGAAGCAGATCAAATGTGTTGTAAAGTGGTTGACCTGATATGCATATATTGGGAAGCACAGGGGAGGATGTGGGCATTTGGGTCTTGAGGAGTTGTAACATTTATTTATTGACATAACAAACATGCACATACATTGCACTGCATGTTCCCAGACACACCGCTAACTTCTAACTCTCTCCTCGGATCACTATAATGAATCACCCGTGAAAGATTCCACAATTATCCTCAACACGTAAACGCAAACCTCCAAAAATTACTGCTCTGCACTCTGCATGACTAGTCCCAGCCTTTGTCAACGGGACACGGTCACGCCTCCGAAAATAACAGAAATTGTAGATACAAACAGCTGGTAGTCAAGCTAGCTTTGAGAGACAATAGCCTACTGCCACCACAAGTGGGCAGTCAATTACATGATGAAAGCAAACAGTCTACAAAGTTGATAAACAAATCTGATACTTTAAGGGCTTATCAAAAGTGACTTATCAAAATGTACTTTAATCTACTTTTACCTGGCAGATGAACTAATAAGAGGAGCTGCTTGTATTTGGGGAAAACTTATATTTGTACTGCAGGCCATTTTATCTGATGGCTATAGGTTTAAGCATTTTTCACAAAAGATATTTTGGAATGCCACAGTAAGAAAACCAGTTTTCAGTTTCAGTCCTGGTGGTGAAATTGCTGTCTCACTGTCACTTTGTAATGACACTTTAATATAATAGAGCCATCTTTAATGTAATAAGTAACACCTGTGCTTTTCCTACCATGACAAGATAAAATGTCCGCGGTGCCAATTAGTTACTTTACAGTTGAGGACCGCGTTACCCCTCAAATGATCTAAAATCCACAGAACTGCAGGTATCACACACGGATGGATTATCATACTTGGTATTCATGACTTGAGTCTTGACTTAGACTTGAGACAGATGACTCGAGAGGACTTGTTTTTTTAATTAAATGTTTGCACGTTGTTTGCATGTCACACTTTGTTTTTGAATCATGATTGGGTGACTTCTAGTGCGATGCCCGCAACCCAGCTATCATGGGAAGAGGTTAAGTCTAAAGATACTAAAAATATGAATTACAGGAGGAAAGAGAACACAGCATTTTACACAAAAGTTCCACATAGAGACATTGTATTAGTAATAACTAGAGTCGCCCTCAGTAGACTGCATATGTCCACCAAGGTCAAACAATCCTTTGGATTCCTAGACACGCCGTTATAACCGGATCTACACCCAGATGTAATTGGTTGTTCTCTAGCCTATGCCGCATCCCTCCACCAATTTTTTGCTGACAAATAAACAATCATGGGTGAAAACATAAAATCCTTGGTGAGGGTAATGATAATAATAAGACTAAAATGGTAATTGTAGCAGTGGGTGGCTTGCAATCACAGATCCAGACTCTACATTGCCCCAAAATGTCAAATATCAGTAAGCTTTATAAGGTGTAAACAGACTGATTTAAATGATAATCAGATAATCAGAATTCCAAATAACTTGACTTGTGACTTGCTTGATCTGAGCAATTGTCTTGATTGATTTACAGCAGGGACATAACTTTACCTCACCACAGTAACTTGAGACTTGCTTTACACTTGTACATGTGTGACTTACTCCCACTTCTGCCTAAACCTACCCTTAATCTTATCCTTACCTTAACCTAAACCTAACCTTTCATTATTAATCTACTTTGTGGAGATGTGCATTTTGTCCTCATAGGGAAGACAAGTCCCCCTATAACCGTGTAAACAGTTAAGGTCCCCACAATATGAGTAATATCTGAAACACACACACACACACACACACACACACACACACACACACACACACACACACACACACACACACAAGTAGAGCATCCTTACCCCAGCTGAGTGCAGCAGATGGAGCCCTCACACCAGCAGCACACACACGGATGAAAGTGAGACTCCCAGCAGATTTATCAGCAGTTTCACCACACACAGACTCAGCGAGGAGGAGACCCGTGAGTGGAAAGCAGCCTTTCGGAGAGACGGTAGAGACAGTCTTTCTCTTAGGTAATTACCGATACATTTTGAAGCGCTGAGTTTGGTTCCGTGCATGTAGCCTATAGAGCTCTGACAGCGGCGCGTGCTGACGGTTGGAACAAAAACGGAAAATAAAATTGACCCAACATGAGAAGAACAGGTTGCTGGACGAAGTTTTTTTCCGTCCTTTCTTTTGTTTGACTCGCAGTTGCCACTTTAAAACAGACTGCCAGTCCCTCCCGTGTCGCATGAAATAGAAAATGCGTCGCTTTTGAACTTCATCTCCAAAAGGTAGGCGATCTTAATTTGCTAACTCTCACAGTTAAGTAGGCTAGCTAGCAAACGTGGTTTAAAGTCATTAGTACTTTCAAAATATCTTTATTCAAAAGTGTCCGGACTGTTACCTTACAGTTATTCATGTCGTCTGAAACACTTCAACTGAAAAAGTGTACTTTCTTTTTGTGTTGAAAATGTGAACTAAATTTCAGCTGACTGCCATAAACACTGTTAAATCCAGGTTATTCTTCTCCTGGCTTGTGTCCAAACTCAGCAGGTGTAAAAGTTCACCTGGCTGACATTGTCAAGTGCAATCTGATGCTTTCTTCACATATTGAAAGGAATAGAATAGTACAGAAAAATAAAGACATAATAACTTCCAAAATCAGATTAAGTGTACATTTTATGAGGTCAGTGTCAGATGCAGCAGTCTGAATAGTAAATACCTCATTACCTTTCTGAACTAATTGACTGTGTAACTCTAGGTGCCATGGTAATTATACTAATCTGACAGGCAAGAGGACTATTTAAGGTGATAAATAGGGCAAATAATGGTGTAATTATAGCATTAAGGCCTCATTGTTAGTGCAAGTGTAGAATTTCCTACTAAATGTATTTCTGCCCATAACGTCATTGAAAGATTTGACTCATTCACTGCTAGGCAACAAATGCTTGGTTGTTTGATAGGTCATGGGGTGGGCAGCTGTGTTTCAGTGTGTATGCTGTATTATGACAGAAGTTGTAAAAATTGTTAGATCCCACCCGAGCCCCTTCGTCCCCTAGAAAATGAAAACACACATACACATGCACATGCACACGTACGCGTACATACACACATCCACACACACATAGCAGCTATGCATGGAATAATGTTCTCATGTGTCCAGGTTCCCTCTCTGGACAGGATGAGGTCATAGTCTCAGTGCTGTTGTGGGGATACAGTTACATTAGTTTCATGTGGGCCGTGCCAAAGGAATCGACACCACCTACACTCCTCTGCCCCCTTTCTCTTGCCTTTTAGATCTCTCCCTCTCTCCTTAATTTTTTCCTCTCATCATCTCAGATGACCAGCAGTGATCGTTATTACATTGAATAGGTAAATGTTGACCTGTATGCATGCATGACTGTCTGTACAAATACTGTATCCAGGCATGTGCGTGTTTACAAAGGAGCATCATTGAATTAAGACTTTGATCATAATAACCAGCCTTTCATTCTACATGATCAGTGTCATCTTACCCAAACTGTTGATCACAAAGGCCCCTTGCTCCACAAGTTGTGACAGCCTGTGGGTTTGGCTTTGTCCCAGTCATCAACACTGAACAGGCCTCACATGGCTGAAGGTTCAAGTGAAACATAACCACCATCATCTTAGAGAAAAAGTAAATTATTCCCACTTTCTCTAGAGATGTGGAAATCCTGTTTGTCTCACTGTCTGTGGAGTTTTTCCTACATTGTTGAACACAAGACATTTATTATATCTGCTACAATCCTTTCCTCTTACAGCTGGCATCAGCCAGTCATGCTCTGGCCTTACTAGTTGTAAGGTAATCGGTGCAATAGTTTGCAATTCATATAACTTGTATCAGATAATTGTACTGGGATTGTGGTTGCTAGCAGTCAGTGCTTGCTATTGAGATATGAAACTGAGTTTCACTTTGCATACTGTAATGGGTATCAATCTCATAGAAATTCACAGTTATTTAAAACACATAAGATGATTGTGTGTCTTTTTCTTAACACTCAATTCACCATGTGGTATGACACATAATTTAAGGTAACAGGTAGAGAGATGTAATAGTTGTTTTGCTTGTCTTTCTTGAGTTTTCTTTAGAGTTTTTGCTTTGAAAAAGTCTTTAATGTACATTTAATCAGTGATCTTCAATTACAAATCTTGAATGATGTCAGTATTGGATCCCTCTTTTTTATTAGTCTTGCAGTCTGGAAAGAGAGCTGTAATAAAGATTAATTATTGATTAATCTTTTGATTATTTTCTTACATAATCCATTCATCACGTTGTCTATTGAATTTGAGAAAATAGTGAATTATTATAATTTTCTAGAGCCCAAGGTGATTCAGATTGCTTGTTTTATTTGACAACGAGTCCAAAGATATTCAGTTTTCAATTATATACAGCTTTCTTGAAAAATTAGTAAAATATTAATTGATGATCACACTAGATGTGGATTCATTTTATGTTGATTGACTTATTGAATACATCTCTAATTGTTGAGATGCTGGTGAGATGAGACTAGGGCTGCAACTGATTATTTTCAATGTTGATTTTTATGAGTAATCCTTTATAAATCAATTAATTGTTTGATTTTTAAAATATCAGAAAATAGTGAAAAATGCCTGTTAAAACCTTCAAACTTCTTGGTTTGTCTGATCAACAGTCCAAAATCCAAAAACTCACAGTTGAGAAGCTGGAACTAGGATGTGCTTCGTATTATTTCTTTAAAAATGACTGAAACGCTAAACAATGAATTGATTATCAAAACAGTTTCTCAATTCATTTTCTGTTGATCAACCATTCGATTCATCAATTTATCTTTTCAGCTCTAGATGGGATGCACATTCATGTCTTTAATGTCTTCAACTTAATAAGTTGAAGACAAAAACGTTAGTAGATCCTTTTATTTTCACTTTGCAAGCTGCATGGATGATTAAGATGAGCATCTTCCCCATCTAGTGAATTAATCACTTATTTTCAATGTATTTGACATTGAAAACATTTGTTGGATTCGTTTGACCCCTCTATTGACCTCAGATAGGCCTTTACATACATAAGAACCACAACAAAGACAAAGTCATATTTAGTGATCAGGCCTTCATCAGGTATCCATTTTGGGTGGCAGGCTAGTTGTGAAAGTGAATATCAATCTTTTCCCAAGACAGATAACCTTTAAAAGTCCCCAGTGTTTTCCCAGTGTTAGCCACAGCAGTGCATTGACAATAGGGACAGTGTTCTGGCCCAGCCAGGCTCAGGATCACATTTCCTGTTCCTGATTTAAGATCAACTCAGCTGACTACTGATACACTTTACCGCTTAAAAACGCAGCAACAGGACCATCACTCTGCTAGTGTATCATGTGAGTGTGTGTATTTGTGTGAGAGACAGAGCAAGAAAGAGAGGGAGAGGGCAAAAAGATGGAGACTATTAGGGAAATCAACAAAGTTCTAACAAAGACAGTAACTATATCAAAACCAGCAGTAAAAGCAGGCTAGAGCCGGAAGACAGTAACCTTATTCTTACTGACTGCAGGGTGTATTTGAAACAAAGAAGCTCTTCTGTGTACATAGCCTTCTAACCCAGTGTGCAATAACAGACTGTGATACACAGAATACTGCAGAGACATGGGTGACTTATAGTAGGAAGTGGGCATTAGAACCTGTTCTCTCAGTCAAATCATCCCTATGCCAGCCGTTGGGTTTTTACATGTAAAAAATAAATATATGCCAATATTTCTCTGTCTGTGGGTGTGTAAAGGCCACATTTCCTCAACAACATCTGGTAATGTCAGGATCACAGTGCAGAGGTGGATGTTTGTGGGTTGAGATGAGGTGTACAGACCACTAACCTGAATCGGTCCATGCTCAGATGATCAGTTGCTGTTTCTTTTGAAGTACACAAAGGAAGTCAGCTGGTGTTCCCGTCAGGTCAAATGGTAGCTCATGTTTTGATTTGCATAATTGAGGACAAAGTAAAGATGATCATTTGTGTGTTATGTATCTGAATGAGGGCTGTATTAGTACTAATATTCCGTATTACGTCTCTCCATTATGACTGAGAAGCACCTGCGAGATCATGAAAGAATAAATGTCAACTTCATTAGCAGTAATACATATTGCAAATGTTCTCAGGCAAGACAAAGTTTCAGTCTCATGCCAACCTTATGACAGCACCCTGGGCCAAATTTTGGTTCCCCCTCCAAAAAGGATGACCTCCTGGAACCCAAAGGAGAAATAATGAAACAATTTCAACAATTGTCAGTCTGTTTTGGCTGTGAGAAATCAAGTTGGTGAATCACACTAAAGAGCATGCTAGCTTGTGACATTCTCTCTCATATACACACAACTCTACAGTGAGCTGGTGAACCCTCACCTTTTTCCCGCGCTGCCTCAAGGACTCAAGATCAAGAGAAGTCTCATAAGTGTCTGACCTCTGATCTCTCGGTTGAACAGGGTGGCAGGGACAGTACAAAACAGTACTGATGACTATGAGAGAAAGAAGGAAAAGACTACACAACAGAGGAATCTCATATCTGCTTGTGCTATTTTCCTGCTGACAGTCAAGTGTAGGAATGTATTAGTCTTATGTCGTGGCATAATAACTTGTTACTTCATATGCCTCGGGGGGAAAAAGGAAATGAGCTGTGCAGTACGCTTTATACAGTTTAACTGCATGGGTAAACATATGTCAAACATCTGATAATGATAGATTGGCCATATTTATTTTTAGATCTGAAAGAATTGGTTGATTAGTCAGTTAGTTGAGCAACAGGAAATTATCTGGCAACTATCTTTATAATCAAATTATCATAGCAATCATTTTAAAGTGTAAATGCTAGCTAGTCTCTGGTTCCAGCTTCAATAATGTGAGAATTTTCTACTTTTTTCAGTATTCTTATCATTGTAAACTGAGTAGCTTTGAGTTTTGAGTTTTGGGCAGATGGTTGGATAAAACAATTTAAAATTATCATCTTGGGTTCTGAAAAACTGTGGAAGACATCTTTCACTATTTTATGACATTAAAATCGAAACAGTTACAAAGCAAATAATTGACAAATCAATAAAACAATCTTAAGAATAATACATTTTGAAAATAACTTAGTTGTAGACCTTAAAAAATCAGTGACAGGATGGTAACCAGGCAGTACAGTATATTTTATAAAGTACACCTCACTAAAACTGTAATTAACTTTATATTATATTTAACTTTAAGCGAATACAAAAAAATGAAAATGTTAAGCTTCATTCAAGACAAATGAGAGTCAAAAAATATTATAAAACCTGACCTATATGGACCGTAAAGTTTTGTTCTCATATTTGCAACATATTAACAACGTATATGCCATTACTTGAATAAACTGATAACTCCAATATCAGCACCTCACTCATAGTGGTCAGTTGTAGTGAGCTTATTTGCTGTTCACATCCTTTTGCAGGACACCTCATATACATATATGAGGTTGAAGTTATTGACAGCCACTTCCACACACGCCATACGCATACAGAGACATGTGTGGGCAATTGGTAATGCTATTAATACACTTACAAGTGCACACACATGCCACACACTCATCAAAACACGTGGTTTGGTGCTATTAATATGTCGAGAAACAGTAACGCACAAACTCTGTGTCCTGGCACATATGTGCACATGATTACATACAATAACACAAGTGTTTACTGGCAGGTGACACTAAAAATAAACTGCTTCGGTTACATACACTTTAACTTGCACAAAGAACTACAGTGATCATTCAGCAGAAACAAATGGGCACTATTAATACACTTGCACCAACACACGCGAGTACTGATGCACTGATACATGTGTACACAGACCATCAACTGTTGCACAAGCAGATCCTACTTATGCAAACACAAAAACCTTCTATGTACATTCAAAAGAAACAACTGCAAGCTATTAATATCTTGGCCTGTTTAGGATGGACACATACAAGCACACACACACACACACATGGATACACACATTCACTCAGAGATTGATACTCCAGCTGCTCGGAAGCAGAGGGACAGAATGTCCCCAGCAGCTGTGGATTCCTATAAACGTAAGGACGGGGAGGGACGGAGAAAAGGACAGAGGGATAGGTGGCGGGCAGGGAGAGCTGCTTAAGGTGGCCAGCATGGTGGAGAAGCTGTCATAATAATAATCATTTGTAAATACAGAGACCATTATAAACACAATGAATTTACACTCAGCACAAGTTTTTGTGCTTGATATTTTAATAGAAACAATATTTGTTAATATTTCAGAAGACATTTTGTCCCTGAACTCTTGCTCTTTCTGCTTTGTTGCTCATCTAACTAGGCATGAACCTCAAGCATGCTGCCTGTCTTTATGTATACAAATAGTAACTAGCATTTAACCTGATGTGTGACTTCCAGACTTAACTCCATTCAATACCACTGTGGTGTTCACTCCAGCCCAACAATAAACAAAGCACATTTTAGGGCCACACTGTGGATATAAATACTGCTGAAGGACATCTGTAACTCTCTCAAGCTGCGAAAATGAACTAGTGAAGCCATTCAACCAAAATAGCAGCTTCTGCTTGCCTAAATGAACCAAGAGGATGTTATGGTGCAGGCTAACTTTAGAAACAGGAAGTCACTGTTTCTGTGTGAGTGTGTGTCTGTGTGTGCACAGCAGTAAAGCCTATGCATGTGTGCAGGTGTGTATCTGTGTGTGTGTTAGTGCTACAGTGTGTTACTGCAGAAGGCCCACAGAAAGAGGATGATGGTTGTGAAACGAATATGCTATTACAGAAACCAGAAGTTTGTCTCCTGCCTATTTTTAGCACCAACCAGCAACCAAGCACAAATGAGAGACAGAGAAGCACGCACACAGATCTTATCTATATGCACTTCTCTTATTTTTTAAAATGTTCCAGATTTTATCTTATGAATAGCATTCCTTTTCAAATTTAAAACACGTATCTTGTATTTTTAGAGCACAGTTGATTAATAGGCGACCATAGTAAACACTACAATTGTGCTACTTTTTTGTAATGTAATGTTGGAGTGTGCACTGTAAATGTCCTCTTGTAGTTAGCTCTTGGTAATGTGATAAGTAATCAGCAGCTTTTGAAACCCTTTAGGGTCCAGGTTGAGGAAACCTTAACTGTTTAGTTGGCTCTTTGAAAGCACAATTCAGTGACTGAGCTGGTTTTGTGTCCAGTCATATGAGTCACTCTCTGAATCTGCCTCAAGTCACAGGTTCAGTGTCAGTACAAAAACTCAACCAAACATGTTTGTTTGGAAAATTGGCTTTTTCTTTAAAATTGTACAATGATATAGAAAATGTAGCAAATACAATTGACTCAGTGTAGACTGTGTGTCTCTGGGAGCACATTTAATGTCAGATTGATTAAAAGGAGTAGAATTCAGATTCATGTTGTTGATGAAGCCTGGTGTTCACAGTATTTTCAGAGTAAAAATATACCACAGGTGTTTCTTTTCTGTTGTGAAGAGAAGTAATACTGACTTCCTGATCATTTCCTTTCTCTCAGGGGAGCTGACTTGTTTGGTAATTGTGTGTTTGTGTGAATGTGTGTATGTGTGTCAGAGAGTGTATGCAGATTAGTCCCCACCACCACCACTGCTAGCACCACCATCCTGCTCCTCTAGTGATCTAGTGTCTGATTTCCTTTGCAAACACACAGACATTCTTCAGTAATACATACTGTTCTGCTGCTTCTGGTACTTCCTGTTTTTATGTCACTTTTTTTAATAGTAAAAAGCTTAAAGAAACAAGCTCTTTAAGCTCCAACAGTAACATAGTTAGAGAGGCATAAACCAGCTGAAAGTCTCTCTGACAAGTTTCGTCTGATGTGCTTTGGCTTCCTCGAGTTAGCTGGTAAGGTAGGATTCCTGCTTTGTGCAGAGTAAGAAGTGTGTAAAACAAAGGCATAATGTTAACAATAGGCTTATCGTCTGTGTGTTCCCCTGACTCTATGACAAGCTGTACAAATAATGATCCATCAAAGTTTTAGTTCTCACACAAGAGCTTGTGTATCTGTTTGTTGTTCTGTCTCACACACACAGAAAACATGAAAACACAACGCTGTACCCATGAGCAGATAGTGTTATTATTATGAACTCTGTATTGGGCACCAGAACTGAAACCACTTGGCTTTAATTGTACAATATTATCATGTACTGTAAATTATTCTGGTCTTATTAACTCCCCAGATTTTTCTCATGTTCTACTGTGTTTAAGTCTCACTTGACGTGCAGTAATAAGAGCATGGAAGTGTTCTTCAGACATTATTATTTCTCTCTATGAGTCAGTCTTGCTGTTGGGAATGAGGGCCAAATAATGCTGCCTGGGTCTGTACGACTTACTGTCTGGCTCAGACAGGAGGGAAGTTTAGTGACATTTGGGTGCAGCCTGTATGTGCAGGTTTGTTTTGGGTTGTGTTGTTGCAATGCCGATCTTATAATGTTGTCTCTGCAACTTATGGAAGTGTTGCAGGCTTCATTTAAGACTATTTTTGCTGAAGCTACTTTTAACTAATAGTAGACATTGATGACTGAAAACACTGTGTTTAACACTAGAAACACCCTCTACCTGACTTATCTGTATCTGTTTTTGCATTTTGATTTTTTCCTTTTTTTTTTTTAGTGTGCCTTATTGATGTAATTGGTTTGATAATGTAATCTGTTATTTCTTAACTCATGGATAACTCCCAAAGCAAGTGAATAATTATGATGCAAGTATGTATGATACTGTGGAGTGAGAGGCAGTGTTTTCACTGCAAAATTGTTACTGTGATACAGCGCTGTCCACAACAGTTAGTGTAATTCAACAGGGTATGCCAGTAAAGAAATGTCCTCTTACAGGAATTATGTGAGTAATGTTGAGTAATATTCTGGGTTGCAGTCATTCAGGCGTACGAGTTCAGTAAATTTCCACATCCTTCCCTCCCTCCCACTGTCCTTCTACCCCAGAGGGAGCAAGGTGTCTCCTTCCATACTCTATCTGTCTATTCCTTTGTATCAGTATCAAAACATTCTTCAGCATGTTCATTGGTTTCATCTATCAAGTGATGTGTGGACTTCCATATGTTTTTGTCTTGTTGATATGATGCATCACAAAAATTGAGAATAACCTCTAGTTGCTGTTTCTCAGTTACCATTAGCCTTCCTCTTGTATGTTTTATAGGTCATACCATTAGGCCCATATTGTGCCATTCATGCTACAGTTAAATCAGTCGTGATGAAAAGTAAGGTTACTCTGACATATTTACAATTGCCTTTGGATTGCATGAATGGATCAAAACCTTTTCTCACTCCTCTGCACCTATAAAAAGACATCTGTCTTTAGTTAGGACGTTGAAGCTTGGTTCAATTGTCTCACTTGTGCTAAATTTAGCTTTTTATTTCTTTCATTTTAGTAAAAACCTGGAAGGGGGATGACAGATTGATATACCTGACCCAAATGCCTTGACCACATTATGTTCAAATCCAACTCACCACGCCATTTTTTTCATTCCTTTGTGCCCCTCCAACCCCAACACACACCCCTCTCCTTTTCTTTGCTGAATGCAGTGTTGGACAATGGCCAGTTCACTTGAGGCAGGAAGACTTGAATGAAATGAAATATGACTGGTGAATGTGCAGAGTTCAAGTACAAGTACACATCTGGGCATATACTTATGCCAAATAAACTGAGTGCACTCTTGATCATGTTTATGTAAAGTATAAACAGTAAATGATGCTACAATTGTTCTTGGACTTATTTTGTGAATATCAGTTAAAAACATTCTTCCTCGAGACCTTTTGTGTTATGAACAGAAAATTTAAGATATTTGCTCTATCCTTGATACTCTTCATCAATGATGATGATCTATCTATGACCAGCATGCAGGACATTTAAAAGTCATTACATATTAAAGTAGACTATGATCTATGAAGTTGAAGATACTCCAGAGAGACAAACTGATGTTTCACTCCAGAAATAATTTTCACCTCTCCGCATCACCACAAAGCATAGACAAGTGTCACCCTCTATTCACAAAGTGATGTGTTATTCTCTCTGTCTCTCTAACTGTCTCTTTGTAGTGGATGTGATCATCAGCAGTCAGGTTTCATTGTCCATAAGTGGGGAGCAGCCCATGGACCTAAGTGTCACCCAGAGGTTGTTGCATTCAGTTCCAGATTCGGCCATGCTGGCCCCCCGCCCTCCCTTCTTTTCGGGACCCATTACTGCTCAGCATTGCTCCCAGTTTTCCCAGCAACGCTTGCAGGTGAGGAAAAAATTTTGTGTCAGGAGAATAACTATCAACAGTGCTCTCAGTTCTCAGCATCACCACGCATAACCAGGATCAGCCCCTTACTTTTTCTGTCAGAGGCTTAATATGACTGAGTATGCCCATGAAATTTCAAACTCATGTCTTGCCACATCTTGCAACATTAGCACATCAGCAGCATTTTATTTAGTGTACAAGTCCTCCTACCACATTAACCATCAGAACAAGCCAACTGCCTATGCCACACACCTTCACCCAGGTTGAATGCTCATCAAAAATGACCAAGAAGTAAGTCAGATTACTGTAAACAGAGCACCTTCTCAGCATTTGATTCTAATTTATGTGTACCATGGATCAGCTGATTGATGCTGCACACCTAGTGTTCTTTTGTCAAGACATAGGGTTTTAATCAATGTGCAAATCCTGTGGCTATATTCAGCTATAAACATGTTTTATCAGTGACTGTAGCTGTTGCAATGTTTGTTCCTATAGTATAAATCTCACATGCATAGTTAAAGCAGATGAGGCTGGTCAGTGTTGATATGTCTTCATGCTTTTCTTTGCAGTATAAGATTGAACAAAGGCAAAGAGAGATGGAGGAGGAGAAAAGAGAAGAGCTACAACAACTGATACGAAAGAATAAAAATGAGCAGAGTGAGTATCACATGTATTGTACTGCACGCGTACTGTAGTGTAGTGTACTGTACCATACTGTTATGTGTTTTCATAGGTTCTCTGAAAGACCATAAGGTTGTTGACGTGCTTTTGATATGAGTCACAGCACACAGTATGTTTCAATGAAGAAGAAGGGGATTTCCAACAGCGCTGTGATGTATTCTCAGATTCCAAGGAAATTTCTCCTCATATCAAACCAAAGTCAAACAAACACTTGTTTCAGGAAACACTTTGTGCTGTTTTTATTTTTACCATGTAGAGGAAATGAAGAAGAACATGACAAATATCCTGCATCCTACCTCTGAAGTCTCTGAACTGCTTATTGATACAACAACAGTATACAGTACAATGTGAAGAAAAACTGCTCAGATTTCAACACCAAAACATTTTGTCTTATTTTATATTATCCGTCCCCATGTTGGCTGCAGGTCTATCTATTGCATGGCTGTACATGATCCAAATCATTGTCTTTTTTCCTTATGGATTCACTTTACTGACTGATAGGTGCTGTAGCCAGTCCCCTGGTAAGGCAGAAACTTCGGGAACATATAATTATGAAGAACCAGCCCACCCATGATAGGGTTACTCCCAACCACACCAGTCCTACTCCAGGATACAGGTGAGACAGACAAAACAGAACTCCAACTCCATACTGTTTATTTTGGTAATACTGCAGAGCTCCAGACAAACAGTATGTTCAAATGGTATTAAAGGGATGGATCAATTGTGAAAAGCTTCTTTAATTACTATTTTGATATTAACTGGTCCCTTCCTTTTCTGATTTTAATGATTCAAATAAATCATCATTAAAAATAAAAAATAGAGCAAATTTCCTCATACCCATGCATGAGTTAAGCAGTCTGTCTAATATTGTTTTGGTTACCTAGGTTACCAGTTCCTGACATGTCCCCAAATACTCAGCCTACACCCTGCGAGCAGCGTAAGGACCTCGCCCTGCGCAGGACAGGTGAGATGCCTCTAGTCTGTGATGGGGTTTCCCACCCTGAGGTGAAAGCTGTGAAGGTCACTGGTGATTTTCCACTTCAGGTCTGTTCTTGTGGTGTGCTCTGTGTAATTTGAGTCAGACATAAAGTCATCTGACTGCATATCTCAGTGGGATACTTTTCAGTGTCTCAGCAAACTGTCATTACATACACATTCTGGGCTAGAGAATGAGAAAGTGAAGGACAGAATGAACTTACACAGTAGCGTCCTTTCTAGTGAGACGAAGGAAACTCATAAAGCAACAGGCCTGCAGGGCCAGAGAGAGACCAAACAGTCATAAAAACAACAGCAACAGTGAGACACAAAGACCAAAGCAGTTACATAACTTTTAACTAAGGTATGTGTAAAATGAACTGCGTGAGAGTCCTGAGCAGGTCTCCCTCACCGTGTGAATGAGAGTGGGAGTGGTTTCATCTCTTCAAGTACCGTACACTAACCATTCAAAAAGCTACTATTTATTTGCGTTGCCCCAGAACCCTTAGGTGCCAGCGCGCGTACACACACCCACCAGTGTTGTTTTTGGCTCAATGACAACACATAGCTGCCTTTTATCTGCTCTCAGCCAGCCACTGATTGATTGTTTTGTTTGGGCTTATTGGAGCCTGACCAATGTAAACATGGAACTTTTTTATGCTATTGAACAGGGTTGAGGTATTTGCTTAGTTCAGCTGTGCTGCAAATTGCTTTAACTTTGTTTTGTTATTAAAATTGAGTGCATTAATATAGTATTACTGTGCATTACGGAGTTAATTTATTCCTGCTCACGTACTGTATAAGATGACATTGTTAATCATCAAGTTCTGTGAGTTTGAGAGCTATACGTATGTTTAAATTTTATGAAACCTTAGGGATAATTATGTCTGTGTCTGTGACTTCATTTGCATATTCATGTATTAATTTGTGTGTATTTGTGTTTGTACAGTCTCTGAGCCCACTCTGAAGTGGAAGTTAAAGAAACTGATCAGTACAAGGCCAAACCCACTGCAGCGTAAGATCAGTGCCCCTCCTGCTGTCAAGCACAGGACAGAAACTCGGGGTATAGTATCTACATGTAGCTGGATCACTCCCATGATTGTATGCTTCTATTTTATTTGCACTGCAGTTTTATCTATTTCAAGTTAATGCTGGTTTGATACGTTTATTTTATATGTATTACTTTATGGCAAGAAACACTTGAAAGATGTATTTTTAGCAATACGCATCATATGATTTCAACACATACTGTACTACACAGTTTGATTCATTTTCCACTTTGTTATGTGCATCCTTTTGTGCTGTGTGAACACATTTGCTCTGTCATTGGCTGTCATTGATTTATAGGTGTTTTTCCATTCTGTCGTTCAGACTCCTCCCCCAGCAGCAGCAGCACCCCAGCATCAGGGTGCAGCTCACCCAATGACAGCCTCCATTCAGATAATGGGGCCCTTCCAGTGGCTCATGAGGTGAGCCTTTCTTTTATATTAAAATTATAGCAGACTCTCATCCACATTGGCATATAACGAGTGCACGGGTTAAGGTTCAATGCTCAATTACCCGTTAACACAACACATGGGGCCAAAAGTGTTTGACCTTCATTCATCTCTGTTTTATCTTCTCATCTTGGATTAATTCATTAACTATTTCCTAGAAAACCTTTCGCTTCCTGTTTCTTTAACACTAACAACTTGTAGCCCAACATACTGTAGAAATGATAATGCAAGTATTTCTAAGAGTTTTTCTAGTGATGTTTCCTCTGCACAACCACCACAGCTGAATGTTAATTTGTTTTTAACATTTAAATCTTTTTAACAAGCTAAAATTTCCTTTGTGAAATTTTATATACCTAATGCTCAAACATTTGATGTTTTAATGTTCAAAATGGATGTGATCATTTGTTTTGTCTGTAACCTGTGTAATGACAATTTTAATCTCATTTAGGTTCAGAGGTTGCTGCTGAAGGATGGTAGTTTGGCTCATTTCACCTTGCCTCCCAACCCCACTGCCATGCACAACATCACGGCTGGACTTCCAGCACAGGTGAGCAATGATACCTTCGAGGGTTCCCTACAGTATCAGTATTTAAATTGTTGAAGTTTTATTTGCCAACAAAAACAACAAATAACTTCTTGAATCATGCAATCAATTTAGATACATTTATAGATACATATAGATACACATAGATACATTCATGCCATGAACTTTTGTATCTGGGAGTGAATGTTTAACATAGAGCCTGCACACCTCGACACTTATAGAAACATGCGGTGTATTCAGGCTTTCACTTCCCTCTTGATCTCCTGGTGCTTTCATATCTTGTGAATTAGTCATGTGGTAGTTTACTCACATTGTTAACATTTTTACTGATGAGTCTCTCTGTACATTGCAAACCGCCTGTAAAGCCTTCGCCCTATGGACTAACTCTCCATTTTGCTCATTTGTCTAAGCTGCAACTTCTTATCATGACCTCTCCACTCTTGTATTCTCTTGTGCTCTACTCTCTCCTCAGGCTGACATGCAAGTAGCCAGGCCATTGGCAGTATCGGGTCTGCATCAGGTCTACTTGCCTGTGGAAGGAAACAGTCAAGCCTTGGCCCAGCGCCTGCAGCCTGTGCTCATACTGGAACCACATACTGGACTGGTGCACTCCCAGTTTGTCTCTTGTGAGTTGTGCAACTGCAAATGTGTTGTACAGCAGAAACAGAAACACCTCAATATGCCCTTATACAGAACACATTCTAATGACAACACAAAGGAACTATGCATTTGTCAGTGATTTTAATTATGGTGCCTCTTTACCATAAAACTTTATGGGACTTTATTAGATTTTGTTTATTAACATGTCGGTTAATAGTTGACATCTGTATTGAAAGAAGAGAAGCACTATTTTATTTTTACGTATTTTCAAATTTTTTGTTTCAGTTTCACATTGTTTTCATCAAAGTCCTATCACCACAGACCACTGCAATAACCAGTAACCAGTAACTATTAATACTCATGATAGACTTTTTTCACAGCACACGGTTTTACACATTTTTGCAGGAAAAGCACAAGAGTAATTAATAACATCAGTACCACTCTATTTAGGTGTTCAAGTTCAAGGTCCTAGCATTGTGCATCCACCAAGGTCCTGTTCAGACCTGGCATTAACATGTGTCTCAGGTGATCTGATCACGAGTGGACAGCTCCAAGTACAGATGTGAATGCACCCAGGACACATTAAGTGCACATTTGAGATCCGATCACTCAGACCACATTCGTAGGTGGTCTGGGCCACATGGCCACCTTCTTTTAGCAGTGTGGACACAAATGTGTCCTGGGCCACATTGAAGGACCGCCTACTCAACTGACATCCTCTGCCACAGTCTTATCCCACCACAATTTCATTATCCGAAAATAGTTTTACTCTTCTCACAGTGTTTCCCATACATTGATTTATTTGTGGTGGCCCCAACAATATTAACACTGACCACCACATGTAGAGTTTTTTTTTACTATATGAAATGGCTACAACCTTATTTCAGTGTGGAGCTGTACACAGTACATTGATTCTCTCTATCACACACACATATGCACACATATTGTCAACATTTGTATTTGCTTACAGTGTGAGTGAGAACAAGTGGTCACTTAAGATGCATGTGAAGACGCACTTTAATGCCAGGTGTGAACTGACATACTTAGAGCTGTACACTTGTAATTGCATCGCCCGAAATGTCAATGTTAATGTTAATGCCAGTTCTGAACAGAGCCTGAAACATCTTTTGTGAAAAACATCTATACATTTTCAATCAGTTAATTAAACCCAAACATTAATGTCCTCTATCTTGTGCTACATTTCCTTTTGCCTCAATATAATAAACAGCACAAGGGCGCCCTCTGTCTGGCTTTTGATGGTGATGCAGTTTAAGTAATAATACAGAAATTTGCTGTGAATGCAAACAACATTATCATCTGTGAGTTCTACAGTAAAACTAAAATATTTTCTAAAAAGGTATTTTCCCTTACACATTCCCTTATGCCTCATTGTTCTCTTTCCTTTTTCCATTTTACTTTCCTTCATCTTTTTAGATGATTTTTTCTGCCCCTATTTTGTCATGTTTATTTCCACTTGCTTCCTCTTCTTCTTCTTGTGCATCTTTATTTTTTTCCTCAGCTATCCCATGTACCCTTTTCCCTCTGCCCTCATCTTTATTCCCAGTTATAACCTGTTACTCTCTCCTCCTCCTCTCTGCAGTTCCTCTGCAGCAGCAGCAGCCTCACCTGTCTTCCCCCTCCAGAAGAGAAGGCGTAGTCAACTTGCCATTGCACAGACCCGTGGAGCGAACACGCTCAGAGCCACCACCCTACAGCCACTCACCCTTCACTCTGCATGCCAGCCAGCACTCACACACTCAGCACCAGCTGCTTCAGCAATACTACAAAAGCGGGCTGGAGAGGTTCAAGCAGAATGCACACCTGAGCAAGGTGAGAAGAAGCAGGCGTGGACACATATATGTCAAACACAAATAAACAGACCAGTTAGTTTTAATACAGGGGTCAGTTAAAAGCCTTATGAGGATGATTCTGTGGAGTCTTTATATGGAATATGCATGGATTTACCCCTGTAAATAAACCTTTTCTATTTATTTATTTATCTATTTATTTATTCAATATTTGACTTAATTTGAAAAATTCAATTTGTTATTATCAACTTGTAAAGACTGTAAAACTTTTACCTTATATTAGCCAATGAGCAAGTCCATTGAGAAGCCTCGTCTGACACAGATCCCATCGGAGGACATGGACCTGGAGGAGATTGGATCAGGATCTGGTTCGAGACCAGGGTCTGTGTGCGGCTCCGAAACAGGCTCAGTGTGTGAGGATGGCCATCGCAGGAGACAGAGCACTGCAAGCACAGACTCAGTTTATGGCACAGAGTCCACAACCTCCTCACGGGAGAGCTTGATCGAGCCCGGTCAGGTACTAATATAAATTCACTGTGACATCTTAGCAGAGCTTTATAGAGAGCTTTCCAGAGGGATTATGTATTACATTTCCCTCAAGAAAATCTCTTTAATGCTTCAATGCGCTTTTTGGAAGAAAAAGTATGTTGACATGACAGTGGTGTAACTGGTTATATGTAGTACACCTCTGCCATTCTGATGAGTATCCATTAACAGGAGGGACAAGATGTGCATATTATGCCCTCTGGTTAAGCTCTTACAGTATGATTGTAGAACAGTTGTCTTTAATATTTAGAGTTCAGTTTTTAATGAATTAATTATTGATCGTGTAACTAATGACAAAAAAAAAGAAATTGTTTTAGGATTGTAAAATTCATACTCCCAGTGTTCATGTACATGAATTGCCTTGTTTGAACCATGTTATTGACATCAGAGGGCGCTGTAGCTTCATTTACACAAGATGAAAAAATTGAGAGTTACAGTATTGTGGCAATGTATTTGGCAGTGCTGCGTTTTCTTTATCAGTTGCTTGTTCTAGACAAGCAGTATTTAAATTGACCAAATAATGAGTCTTGCAATGTACTGGAGAGAGAAACTGGAGTCTGTGGAATTTACTCTAGTTAGTCTTTGCCATGTGCTGCTTATGTTAAACGCTCTTACATTCCTTGTTCTTTTCTGGGAACCACAGAGGCAGGTGATCCTTAGAGCAGGTCTCCAGCTGGACCCCCTGAGTGTGCCTGCCCTAATTTGGCCTCACCAGCCTCTGGTTCGGACCCGGTCTTCCCCAGCCTCCACCTCCCTGCCTCCTCCACATCCACCCACCACCATACCTTCTCTGTCATTATCCAGCCCTACTGCAGATGTCCAGCTACGTTTCACCACCGGTGAGTGACACATATTTGATCAGGAAATTATGCAAAAAGCAATGAATGCCATTAACTGCTCACAGATTTTGGTTACAATACATGTGCAATTAAATCATGAAATACTGAAGGAGAAATGTTTGTGTGTATATCTAGGTCTGGTTTATGACGCCCAGATGCAGAAGCACCAATGTACCTGTGGTGACAACAGCCGCCACCCTGAGCATGCTGGGAGGGTCCAGAGCATCTGGTCTAGACTGCTTGAAAGAGGCCTCAGGAACCAGTGTGAGGTATGGCACAAACATGCACACACACGCGCGCGCACACACACACACACACACACATACAATGGTTTTCTATAGATGGTCTTTCTATAGATGTGACACCTTACCCTTACACTGACTCTATTCTTCACTACTAAATCCCTAACCCTAACAGGCCAGGATGTCCACACAAATTTGTCCACACAGCCATGCACACATGTACGCACACGCTACATGTACTTAAAGATGCATATTAGTATGATATTATATGCAATATATATAGTTGTGTGTGTGTGTGTGTGTGTGTGTGTGTGTGTGTGTGTGTGTGTGTGTGTGTGTGTGTGTGTGTGCTACCTGCCTGATGCCTGAGGCAACCTACCTCCTCCACTCAATTTCTTTCAAGCTTTCAGGACACAGAGCAAAGTACCTCAAAAGAACTGTGTGTGTGTGTGTGTGTGTGTGTGTGTGTGTGTGTGTGTGTGTGTAGCGTATCCGCAGTAGGAAGGCCACTCTAGAAGAGCTGCAGTCGGTCCATTCAGAGAAACATGTGCTTCTGTTCGGCACCAACCCTCTCAACCGCCTCAAGCTGGACAACCGAAAGCTGGCTGGTAAAATCAACAATAATGATGAAGAAATTCATCAGTAAATTAATTCATTAATCAGTGATATTCATGACATAAATTATCTCCGGCAGGAATCCTATCTCAACGAATTTTTGTGATGTTACCATGCGGAGGAGTTGGGGTGAGCACGCGCACACACGTACACACACACACACACACACACAGTGGTTTTTCTATTGTTGAGATGACACTCACTGACATAATGCATTTCCTACCCCCTTACCCTAACCTTAACCGTCACAACTAAACCTTAACCTAAATGTAATTCTACCCTTAACCCCAAAGCAGCACTTTTGACGTTGTGAGGAACAGCTAAAATATCCTCACAACAATGGTTTCTAATTGAAATCTGTCCACACAACTATAGAAAGACATTTACACATGCATGCACACACACACACACATCACACACCCCTTTAAAACCAGTCATGTGGGAATCTTTCCACTTATCTAATTGCATTACTGAACAGCAAACATTACACGGCTGATTATGCCTCATTACACAATTAAGCTAATAATGCTACAAATTGCTAATGCTATTGTTTTTGGCTAAGATGACTTTGAACCCCAATCAGAAATCAAAGGCTGTACAAAGGTGAGATGTGGGAGAAAGAGAAAAGAAGAAGGGAAGAAAGAGGGCACACACAGAGACTGCAGCTTGGAGGGGTGCATGCCAATGAAACTGGATTTTATTTAGAGGGAATGGGTCTGGGCAAACAGGGAATGTTGTTTAAGAAAAAGTAAAAGATAAAATGTGAAGGTAGCGGAATAGATTAAATTCAACAATGGACAATGAGAGAAGGAAAAATTGAGAGGATAGAAACGGACAAAAGGCATTTTCTCTTCTGATTTGACAAAACAGATAATAATGCCCACAAGAATCTTGTAAAGCACAAAAAGAAGAGAGGAGACAGATAAGTAAGGAGAGGAGAGGAGGTAGGAAAAGAAGAAGGGGGCTGGGTGTCAGTTGATAAGACGACTGATCTGCCTGGATTTCCGGCCCTTGGCTGGTCTGGTGAAGAGAGGTGATTGGAACAAGATGGCAAAGTCTGTGATAAAAGAAATTCCTCTGATTTCATTGTTCCACCACGGGACACCACCAGAAATATGAGTCTTGAAGCACGGAGTAGCAGAGAAACACAAGACTGTTTTTTTACTGAGAATAGATGCAACAAACAGAAAGTGGAGTCCTCTCAGCAGTTGTTAGCATCCACAGAAGTCCACTGTCACACATTCAAAATTTTTTTCACACAACAAGAATATACCACACTATAAGAATATTTCTTTGTGTAATTTATTATTGCAAAATAAGGCATTTCAGTTTTGATGATTCTGAAACTAAAAATGCAGTAACTTTCTAACCCTTCAACAAAGCTCATTTTAATTGCATCTTCATTTAACATCTGTGGCTGACTTTTGAACTTACTTTACTTGTCTCATCACTGTTTTACTGACAGGTAGATATCGATACAATCTGGAATGAACTTCACACATCAGCAGCTTCCCGTATCGCTGCAGGATGTGTCACAGACCTGGCACTGAAAGTCGCACAAGGAGAGCTAAAGGTGTGCCCTTCTTATCAAGTACTTTATCATCTCTGACATGTGTTTTCTCAGCATGCTGTGTTACTGGTTGTGGGGTAAACACAATAATATACAGTATACTTTGGTAACTCCCCTGGATATTTCAGCTGTTGACTGTAATTTAAACGTATTTACAGCAACATAAATATGCAAACCTTTTAAAACTGTTTGATTTATGAAAGCAGCAAGGTGTTGAGGGTTTTGCTCTCGTCTCACAGAATGGCTTTGCTGTGGTGAGGCCCCCTGGACACCATGCAACCCAGTCCTCCCCTCAGTAAGTACAGCAGCATGCACACACACACACACACACACACACACACACACACACACACACACACACACACACATACCAGGAGCCAGGAGGTCTCAGCAAAGTGTTTCAAAGGATTTATTACAGATCAGCTACACTTCTGAGCAAGAGAGAGAGTTAGAGGGCCCCCGTGTCTCTCTCTTAATGTGTGTGTGTGTGTGTGTGTGTGTGTGTGTGTGTGTGTGTGCGTGCGTTGATGCGTGTGTGTGTGTGCGTGTGTGTGTGTGCGTGTGTGTGTGTGTGTGCGTGCTACCTGCCTGATGCCTGAGGCAACCTACCTCCTCCACTCAATTTCTTTCAAGCTTTCAGGACACAGAGCAAAGTACCTCAAAAGAACTGTGTGTGTGTGTGTGTGTGTGTGTGTGTGTGTGTGTGTGTGTGTGTGTGTGTGTGTGTGTGTGTGAATTTGTGTGAGCGTGTGTACTTGTGTTGTGTGCATGGGTTTGTATTAGT
The DNA here is from genome assembly GCF_002814215.2 of Seriola lalandi dorsalis. Taxonomy (NCBI): domain Eukaryota; kingdom Metazoa; phylum Chordata; class Actinopteri; order Carangiformes; family Carangidae; genus Seriola; species Seriola lalandi. The sequence goes on along the minus strand of NW_019525245.1, from coordinate 3,409,530 downwards.
CTTTGATAGGAGGCATTAGCCAAGTAACCACACTCAGCTGGGGCTGTGTGTGCTCAGCACTGCCTGACACTGGTTATTTATGGGATGATAATGACTTTTTCTTGATGAGTAGAGTTTGAGCAGCATATATGATATACCGTCCACGCACACACTCACACAAAGACACTCTTGGTTTACGACCCGTGCTGACACTGCCACCTCCAACATTCCTCCATTGTTTTTGATACATCAACACTTTTTTTTCATACCTTTACTGTAGACAGCGAGTGTTGAGGGTACTGCTGTGCCAAGTTGTGAATTCATTTCTCTGAAATGATCTCACACGTCCTGCCAGCAATTCACACTATGTTATCATTTGGAACGTGGAGTGAATTTTATGATAAGCATAGTTTTCTGTTTGTCACAAAATTTGTGGTTTCTGCATTTCAGAGTACAGGTTTTTAGACTCAGCACAGTGGTGTGCTATGAAAAGACATTTTTCTTTGTCAGCAGTGAAAGATGAAATACAAAACAAGTTGAAATGAAACATCCTCATTTCTCAAATATTTGTAGTAAATGTTTGCGTGGCAGGAGTTTCGTTCTATGACTTGTACTGGAGTCAGTGCTGTGACTGTCACAGCCTGGACTGAATAGCCACCATATGACACCAGATAACTGGAGAAATGCCTTTGAGGTTCCTAAGGTCCATATGGTGATTCTATGATATTAATTTTGTGAAGATGTCCTGATAAACACATGTGGCTGCCTTTGTTCCTGTCTGTTTGTCCACAGGGGCTTCTGTTTCTTCAACTCTGTGGCCATCGCTGCCAAGCAACTCCAACACAAACTCAACGTCAGCAAGATCCTCATCGTTGACTGGGTGAGGACCCACCACATGACCAGCACCACTGGTCCCCACATGGGCAGGAATGAAAACACATGCACAGGCATACAAATGTATCATGGGCACGAATATGGCCCTAGAAGCAGAGCAGCCCTGTACAGTAGCGCTGCTATATATCACTTTTTCATTTAGACACCGTTATCTCTGTTCTCCATGTGTGATCTGAACTGTCACGTATGCTTAGAATAGACACAAAGTCACACACACATCATATGAACACAGATACTGATCAGCAGCCAGGTGATCATCTCTGTTCACCATGTGTGTGCACACAGGCCTGCAACATGTCTTTACACACGCCATGCTCTCTGACATATGACTGCATCAACCACTAATTACTACCTGTTTCATCGAAAAGCTTTTAGATTAAAACACATTTACCATTGACAGAGAAAATCTGTGCTGGTTTTATTAATCTGTCATTCATTCGTTGTCCAGGACGTTCACCATGGCAACGGCACCCAGGAAGCTTTCTATAACGACCCAAGTGTGCTGTACATCTCTCTACACCGCTATGACGATGGCAACTTCTTTCCTGGTAGTGGACATCCCAGTGAGGTAGTTACAAAACAGTCCTCCAAAGCAGTGGTGTGTTTTTCTGCTTTTGTTTGTGTTGTCATGGTGATGTCTGGGTGTTTGTGTGTGTCTGCATATGCCTTCTTGTGAACATGATAACTTAAGCCTAAATACATATAAGACAGGTTCTCTTTGTAGAGTAGTTTCTGGATAGCAATTATCCCGATTTTACTCTGACTCTTAAAGATGCACAGTTATAGTAATACCACCCATGTCTCATGTGAAGATAGATATGAATATTTGGTAGTTATGTGATTCCAGTGGGACATTAGGGAGCTCAGGAGCCTCATGTTTAGCATTTACTTGTCAAAACAAGAAGAATGATTGTAACAATAAATCCAGGAATTATCTACATGATTTAAGCCCTAATTATAACCTAAATGTGTTCATGATGATTGATTTTCGTGATCACAGAGTCTGTCCTGCACAGGGAAAAAGTGGGACCGGTTACTATAGATCGCACTGTACAGGGCTTGGGGATTAAAATATCTTGCCTCCGATTGGACCTCAGACCAGTCAGAGTTGTCATGATTAGAACAAACACATTTTACTAGTACCACTGGAATCTAAACAATGTGATCCAGTAATTTGAGCTGGTTACAGGATAAATCAGAAGTCAAAGTGCTTCTCATGAATTTAATCTGAAAATGGCCTAAAGTAAATCATTTGAAAGACAATTTAGAATGTCACGTTAGCTTGTTTACCTTTGTCCATTGTCACCGTTGCATTGTCTTTGTTAGCAAAATAACTTTTTGATATATTCAACATGAAATTTCTACATGCTGCAAGTGTGTTTATCACATTATGTTTTGGTGTATCCACCGTAGGTTTAATTCCCTAGATCATTTGAAAAATTGCATGGTTTTGGATGTCAGAACCTTACAACAGGATGTGTACTGTGGAATTGCATGCCTTTGTTTGCATACAGGAAACTGGGATGCCTATGAATTCTGCCTGCGGTCTTACCAGAAACCAAGTGTGATGACTATCTCCATTCAGATGAATTGACCCAAACCCACGGTGGTGTTAACCACCCATCCAGTCCCCCACATCCCCTCCTCATAGTCCCATCCTCCTCCACAATAATAAGAGGATAAAATAGTCAATGTTTTCCCATAAAATCCCCTGATGAGGGACGGTACATAAAACGCTTTGCTGACTTGGATGTGGCTTTGCCTAAAGTGGCCCCTCAACCTCTGTTGAGCTGTGTGGTAAACCTCTGGAGTCTTGCTGTCCCCCGTGTAGGTATATAACACACCATGGGGTAGGGGTGTGATGTCATAGCTATAACAGAGAGTGCCGCGTACCACACAGAAACCAGCAGAGGCCTAATCCAGTCCAGCAACTCTCAAAACATGAAAGAGAGAAAGAGGACAGAGGAGCACAAGAGACTTGGAGCAATAGCAGGAATTATTTGTGTGTGTGTGTGTGTGTGTGTGTGTGTGTGTGTGTGTTTGTGTGTATGCGCGCGCGCGGCTATGTGTGTGTATCTGTGTGCACGTGCGTGTGCATGCGGGTACATTACCAGTTGGCAGAGGACAGGAGGCCTCATGTGTTTTTCGTTTGCCCTGTGAACATCCCGTCCACTGAGAGAAGAATGGAGACAGACGCTCTGTGATGCTCATCAGCATTCTTTCTCTTTCAAACATCCTCTCACACCCATACACACGCACATACACACACACACACACACACACACACACACACACAAAGGAAATTACCACGCCTTGTTGCCAAGAGTGTGTCAATCAACCTCCTCATTCTCCCCTCAAACTGACACATTGACTGATGGTGAAAGGCTCAGAGAACGGCTAAATGGCTGCTAGCAGGACTACAAAGAGAGAGGCAGGAATCCTCCTTCCAAGACCCGGGCCTCAGTTCACTCTGCCCCAAGTATGTGAGGTCAAACTGAGATGAGCTCCATCGAGTCCGCTTGGCATTTTGAGAGTAGACACCAATCTCAGTACAGCTAAAAATCCTCTAAAATCATATACAGGATATTGTAAAATGTACATGTAAATCAGTAGTTTAGAGAAGTACGCCATGTTAGTTTTATATGACATGTGATATGCAAATACATACATTTTTGATATGTAAATAGAACATTTTACAACATACAGTGCATATCAGCAGCAGTTTCCAAATGTGAAATATTTTCCAGTATAGCTTTTGCCTAAAGCTTGGGAACCATAAACGGGTGTAGCTCTGTTGTGGCTCCAACTGATTTATAAGGCCATTTGACAAATTGTATCAAAATCAAAATGGAGAGACAGGGGTGTTGAATTAACAGCCATCCGTCTTTCATTTAGGAATCATAATCACTCCCTGGTGTTGCCTTAAAGAGATGCAGTCACTTTCCCTCAATTGCTGCAAGTTTTGCAACAGCCGTGCTGATTTTGTGAACATTTGACGCAAATCTGTCATCGTCACACAGTTTCTCAACTTTCACTGGGACTCATTAACTTTGTTGACGTTCACAGAGACTTCTTTTTCTCACTCTCTTGCTCTCTCACCTCCTCCCCTCTCTCCCTCCATCCAGGTGGGTGCAGGTGCAGGCGAAGGCTTCAATGTGAATGTAGGGTGGACAGGAGGTTTGAACCCGCCGATGGGAGATGCTGAGTACCTGGCTGCATTCAGGTAAAGATTTAAGTCAGCCTGTCTCTGTTTGCCCTATTATGTGTCTCTCATACTGTAGTGCTCAACAATTAAAAATCTAACATTCAAGGTCTGCAGTGGTATTTCAGCATGTTCAAACACATTTGCTACAAATTAGATATACCTGCCTACATTGCCGTTGACAGTTTACCAAAGCATAACACAGTGTTCATATTGGTGAGTATGTTTGGTTACTTGTAGACCTTCTAGACAGTTGTCGGCTTCAATTGGTGTCATTGCAATATAAAAATCAACTTTCATAGACTTCCAACTTAATATAGGTAATTCACCCCTGAGAACATTATATTGGCTTTTATTTGTCAGCTAAACTACAGTTACTATCTTGAAATGATCGTTTTCATGCTGAGCGTTTGCTTATTGATGGTTCAAAGAATATGTATAAAAATGTGAAAATGCAACTGCACCCAGTAAAATTTAAATCCAATCAAATGCATAGATCCCCGTCTTCCCTCCCACCCAAAATGATTATTCAACAGGCGTCTGTAAATCAGATGAGTTACACTTCTGTCAAGATTGTTATTCAGGTCAGTTTAGCTAATAAAACTGGCAGATTTAGAATAAACACAGAAAATAGCCAGGTCACGAAAAAGCACAAAACATTATTTTCATGAAGAACAGGAAAATGAGGGGTTTTTTTCCATGAATGTGAATGACGTGTGTGTGTGCCAAGCGGATAAACAGTAAGCCATTATTTTTCTCTTCCTGGTTTAAGCCCATTCTCAAATTTTGGAGCTCGTAACTTCTCATCTGCACTGGAATACAACACTCTTTTTTTATTACACTTGTTCTTACGCTTTTGTGTACTTTTGTATAATGCTATAATGTAATGTTGGATCTTATTCAGCATCTCAAGTAGGTTTCACATCCGATCCCTGATTTGCTCTGGAGCATGACAGTCATGAGTGTAAAGTCTTTGATTTAAGGTTTTTGCAGTGATAACCCTAAAACTAAACAACACTAAAAAACCCACCGATGTGTTCATGAAACACCTTTGCTCTCACCACACTTCTCTTTTCATTCAAGCCATTTTTCCTGAATGAATATGGTTTGGTTCTGCTCTGCACAGTAATGAACTCAGAGTATTTCTGTCAACAACACTGGCTCACCACCAAATGATTAAACAGTATGTGAGCTCTACATGGTGCTGCATGCAGCACACACAGTGGGTGGGCCCCTCGTCAAAGGAAAGATGCTAATGAGCTAACCCATACTGGTAAAATCCATAGACCCAATAGGCAGGCTCGGAAACACTAAGTCCAGTGTTTACTGGAGCCCTGGATGCTAATTAAGAGACAACGGGTCCTTTCCTGAGCAGGCGTCTGGTTTTGGTATTTTTCATCCAGTTTGGGGAATGGCAAGTGTTTTCATGTGTAAAACTTCCTCAGTTAACCACACTGTAGTACTGTACCGTATTGTGTGTTACTCCTAGGAACTTTTCCCCATATCAAAGCTCTGTGGCGAAGGAGTGTCCTGGTGGTCCAGTGGTTTGAGGCACATTCCGTGTAGCTGTGATATCCGGGGTGCATATCCGGCCAGTGACCTTTGTCATATGTTATCACGGGGAACAACCCCTTATTTACTGCCACTGTGAACTATCTAATTAACAATAAAACGTCATCTGGAGTTGCAAAGTTGCAGCAAGATAATCAAGGTTTAATCAAGACGCAAAATGCACGAAAGAGCACAGAAAAACACATACTACACAAATGTTTGAATAAGTTTTCAGTAAACGCTGCCACCATTCTGTGGATTAACTGGTACGAATAAATGCATAACACACTATACAGACAAAATTTAATGCATCATGAATTCATGTTTATGCAATTAAGTATCTAGTCTGGTGCCAGTTCTGTAATTCAATTTGAATACATAATTTAGACAACAGAGGCTTCCAGACTGTGTGTTTCTCTTTGGGATGGAACAGAAGAACTAGCCAGAGTGCGGCTGTTGATGATGTGTGTCTCTGTGTTCGGGTGTGTTAGTGAAAGGGGAAATATTGTGGTTGAGAGCGGTGGTAGGACTCCAGTACAATCAAGAAAAGCTCAGCTGCGTTGAGATTAAGTGTCATGACGTAGTGTGTGTGTGTATATATGTGTGGAGGATTACTAAGGTGGTCAGAACCTAAGGTCAGTGTAATCACCGGTAGCACGGCACACACGCGTAACATCCAGTTTCAAAGGAAGAGCATGCGTATATGTCTATTTTGGCCTGTGTGTACCATGCATGGGTGCATGCAGATATTTTCATGTGTATTTCTAGGTGGCTACTGACAAATGACAGACTATGGAGGAGAGGAGAATGCAGCAGAGGAGAGGAGAGCAGAAGAGAGGACAAGAAGTGGGGGGTGCATTGTTAGGGAATCCAAAGGCGGCGTAATTAGGCCCAATGGATCCCAGATGGCTGGCTGTCAGTGACGTGAGAAGAGGGACGAGCTCCTAATAGGAACCAGACCCACACAAGCGCCTTTGAACTGCCGCTGAGAGAAAGAGAGAGAGAGAAGGAGAGAGAGAGAGAGAGAGAGAATCAAACGCGGCATGGACCATGCGCTCTTGCTAAATAACTGGCAGCAGGAGACGAGAGGAAGTGAGGAGGAGAGCATAGAAGCGAGGAAAGTGGTCTACCCTGAGTTGAGTATACAGCATGTGGGCGTCACAGCCCAGATATGTCAAGGGTCTCATTTTTATCTGCTTGTGTCATGTGCAAAAACAGAAACTCTTCGGTATTAGCCACCTACCTAAAGATGTGAATTTGAGTCTTTGCTCAGACTGTTTTTTTCATCTTTATATATCCAGGAAAGGTTTGCAGAGTACTCATGCTTCTTTTTTGCACACATTCACACCTGGGAGCTACCCCACCTTCTGGTGTTGGCTACTTACCAGGAGTAGGAGCGGATCAAGAACAGAGATCAAGCACTTGGAATGTGGCCTTTGACAATTTATCTTTCATCATTTTCAAACGGAGGGAGGTTACAATGAAGTAAATGTTTGCAGTTAACAATCCAGAAAAAAAATCCTGTTTCGTACACGTGTTCCCGTTTCAAATCAATCACCGTAACTATGCCATGATTCAGTCTGATTTTTTTTAATTTTCAGGCAACTTAAAATTCTGTTCATTACAATAATAAATCTTTGTCAATCTATTCTGATGTTAAATCAATTGTGCAGTGACTTCCTCACTCACGGTATTATATTGTACTCACTCGGTTCTCACAAATCATAAACACCTGTTGAAAACATGATATCTTATACTGTATGTACTCTTTCAGCTACACCGCCACGCGTCTTAAATGAATGCAACATAACATACAGTGTTTGTTTCCTCTCGTCCTCCTCAGAGCCGTGGTGATGCCCATTGCCCACGAGTTTTCCCCCGATGTAGTGCTGGTGTCAGCTGGCTTTGATGCTGTTGAAGGACATTCGTCATCACTGGGAGGCTACAAGGTCACAGCCAAGTGTAAGGCTCAGTCAGCCCCTCATTTCCATACAGCATATATTCACATTTACATAGTCGCACACAGAAGTGCAGTTTTGATCAAAACAATCCTAACTTCTTGAGTACAACGTGGGAAAGGAATTATTGTTTTGTAGAGTGATTTGAGATTTTATTTTGTTTTCGGAACTACTTTTTAGTCTTGAAATATGGATTACACTTGTGTCTCATAAATCTCCTTGAATCATTTCTATCATAAAAGATGAGCAGTCTTATGAATAGAACTGAATTGCATCTTCAAGGCCGGACTCATCTCTGTGAACTATTGGTGCGATAACAGCATGAAGCTGAAGTGGAAAATAAAGATTCCTTTATTCTCATTAATCCACATCTACAGATAAATTGCTGACCGGTCAATATCTGGCTCAACCTCTGTATGTGTGTCTGTTTTCAGGTTTCGGCTTCCTCACCCGTCAGCTCATGTCACTGGCTGGTGGTCGGGTAGTGCTGGCTCTGGAGGGGGGGCATGACCTCAAAGCCATCTGTGACGCCTCTGAAGCCTGCGTCAGTGCCTTGTTGGGCATGGAGGTGAGATGTGTGTGTTGTGTTTGTACATATATTTTTGTGCTTTTGCAATATATACAGTACGTTCAATCCTCTAACCACTTATTCCGGGTTGCGTCCCAGGTGGAGCCACTGTCCCAGTCTGTCTTGGACCAGAAGCCTTGTGAAAACGCTGTCCAGTCGCTGCAGAGAGTCATCCAGTTTCAGGGTGAGAACTGACTCCTCAACACAACACAGCCTGAAGCCTCAGTCCGAGGGTTTACACTGAGAAAAATACATGCTAAAACATTTTTGAATGTTTTTTGTTGTATTGAGTCTTAAGTGTGGAAAACATTTAGAAAACAGGAGAAAAGTCTTTCTGTATCTAACGTCTAACCTTTAAGTGCACGATTTCTCTTTTTCTCTCACCACCATCATCTCTCTCAGTAGACTTTAATATCGCACTCTCTCAGTTGCAAAAGTCACACACTTTGAAACGTCACAGTAAATATGTGATGTAAATGTAAAAATATTTCCATCAGTTGGTTTGAAGTGAATACATGAATAAACTGATTTTCAACTGGTTGTAATTTGAAGATGAGATCAAAGAAATCCACTTGTTACTGATGCTCCAGTTAGTAACCATACCAGTATGTTCAACACCTTGGACGTGGGAGAAAGTCCATTTTTATTGATACAGCCCAAAATCAATGAAATTAAGAGCAACAGAGAAGGGACTGTAAAATTTCAATACAGTTATATGGAGATTTTAATCTCTGTATATTGTGCTACTATTGTATTGTTTTATTTTGCATCAAAACAGCCATGTATTGAGTATTATATTACAAATTAGTTGATGAGAAAAGATTTCTCTGTGTTTCTAAGAGCTGTTCAGAATTTCATCTTCACATTTCTGTTCTCTACAACTTTAGTCTCTTTATTTCTCCACTCAGCAATCTCTCCCCTCTGTCTCCTTATCGGTCCTGCTCTCTGTCCACCTCTCCTCCTTTACATCCCTGTCTCCCATCCCTCCCTCAAGCCGTCCCACACACACACACACACACACGCACACTCAAACACACACACACACACACACACACACACACACACATACGGCCCGCCCTGGCTCCAATTATCTTCAAACACTTCTCTGGCACACGACCTTCGCAACATCCCCTCCTGATTGCACACAAATGTTATCCCAACCAAATTAGATTAATTAAAAATATTTGCAAAGCCACAAGAATGTTAAGCCCATAATTTAGACCCGGGGTGAAATATGTGTGAGTTGCATGCACAGCCAGAACACACACATGCTCATAGACGAACACATTTGCAAACACTGATTGATTTTTACTTCCACTGTGTGTCACAGGACTCAAGCCTGGAGACCTTGAGAGGAGAGATTGAATTTGAGTTTACATTTCTGAAATTATCAACAGGGATATTTAGACCATGGGCTGTTTATATCATAGTCAATGCTTATATTCAGATCAAACAGCTACAACTGCTGGATCAAACACCAAGTAGTGCTTTTTATTAATGCAGCACAGGCACTTTCCCTGAAGGAACCATTCAGGATGAAAACAACACTGAAATACCAACGACTGAGGCCATTAATCTTTCTCTCTCGTATTTCCTTCCTCCTCTCCCTTTTTCCATCCTTTTGCTCCCTGCAGGTGAATACTGGCAGAGTGTGAAGGATTCGGCCGCCACTGTGGATCTGTCCTACCTGCAAGCCCAGAGACGACGGCTGAGACGAGATTCGGACAGCGAGGCCGTCAGCGCCATCGCCGCATTGTCAATGGGATCTCTCATGTCTGACAGGTAAGGACGATGTTAGATAACTTCTGCTTTAACAAATTAAAACGCTGTACTTGATTTAACATTTAACATTTAAATCTTTCTCCTTCTCTCATTTATTAAGGAAACAGCCAGATAAACTGACAGAAAAAGGTGATTCTCTCTGAAGAAATATTCTCTTGACAGCTGCCTTCAACCAAGTCTCAATGGACACACACACACACACTCTCTCACACTCACTCACTCACACATGCACACACACACACAGAGCTATGCATTTGGACCATCAGTGGAACCAGATGTCCTCCTCAGTTCAACCACTGTATTCATCGCCTCACAGAAACTCCTCCACCTGCATTACTACTGGCTGCAGTACTACTGGATCAACCACTCTGATTCGAACACACACTGAGCAACAGCAGACCTGGACACCTGGACAACATTCATATTCTCATGACGCCTCCACAGGCTCTTCCTGAAGGGGATGTCACACACTGGACTGAGAGAAAGTTGAACAGAAAGACAGCCAGAGGCAGACTAATGAAGGATGTTCACTCCTGTAGCATTTGGAGCTGCCAGCATGACGTAGCATGAACACACAGCTCTGTGACTTTAAACATTCACCTTGTTAACGTCTCCCACGAGACCTGCGCGTGACCACTCGGACTGTTGTAACCTTGAAGCAGGGGGGCCAGAGGTCATCTCGGCTTACTGGAGCCAATCACTCAGAGCGGAAGGAGTCGTCCCCACAGGACGTGCCTGTGAAGGAGAGCAGACACATCCGCGCTGCACTTAAAACGTGTCCTGCTATGATGATGTCATTTGTCTGCAGCTGACAAAGATCCAATGAAGGAAAAGATCTTCTCTGATCATTTTTTTTTTTTGCACTGTACCGTTCTGTAATGGTAATGTGAAATAGAGAAGACGGATATTGACAATCAAACATCTCGTTTGCTCATATTTTGAATTAATTTGAATATTCATTCATTTGACCTATGACACACATTTCTGTGAATGTCAGCATGAGATTTTTTTTTTGTTTACGAATCCAGTAATCCAGAGTGAAGCTACAGTGAAGTCTGAGATACATATGTTTCATATTGTTTTGTATGTCCACATATTTTCTTAAATCGTTCTTCTTTTTTTTTTTCTTCTTCTTGGCCTGTCAGGCGAGCACATGCAGCAAGGCTCTAGATGGCTGCAGTTATTGTTATTGCTCGCGGACAGATGAAAGAAGACACATCAGAAGTGTATCTTAAATGTATAGACATACTGTAGTTTGTATCTGTGGCATTAGTCACAATGATGAGCTAATACCTCTAGTCACTGGAGCATCGATATCAGGGGAGAAAGTTGTCACTCTCAAAGAGATTTTATACATGTCAGCAAAGACAGAATTCACCCATGATGCCTCAGTGCAGCTTGACCACTCAGAAATGATTGTATATAAAAATGCAGATCACGTCTTCTCTGTCAGGAGGTTGATTTTGACATCTTGGATGAGACTCACATCCAAAGCCACATGGACTTTATGACAATCACACACACAAAGTGCACTTAAAATGCCCTCAGGATGGGAGGGTCAGAATGACTTTGGTCTTAAACTTTGAACTTTGATCTTGTTTGTTAAGTGGACCAGTGTTTCTACCTGTGGATGAGCATTCCTGCTGTATTTTGTAAATTTATTTTATACATTTCTTTCTTTTGTAACAAGGATAAAGTGAGCTGTCCTTTGTTCGTCATTTTAGAAGTGCTGTTCTGTTTATTGTCAGCAGGATGCTGGGATGTTTTGCTGCCCGGACCAAACAAGGACATTTTAGCAGTTAGGATGGAGCAATAATACTGAGATAGTTGAATATCCACACAATGCAATTGGACACAGGTTAAGCGCAACCAAAGTTTATGAGAACAATGTGCCGTCCCTGGACTGGCATGGCTTAAAGAACTTCAAAGACTTTGAAGAGTTTGTGAATGTTTCTTTTTTCTATCCAAACAGTTGAACAGCACCAAAAGCACAGGATGGATATATAAACAAATTCATTTCTCAAAAAAAAAACCTACATGACTTCTATTTATACTTTCAGATTCTGTCTTTGAAGTGCTCTTTGCATGTGTAACACACTTTTGATGGTGCTATAGGTTATTTTTTAATACAGTATGTTTGCTCTTTTTTTTTTCTTTCTTTATGTTGCGTGATGTATGCAACTCAAAGCCTGTCAAACCTTTGCTGATCTAATGCAAATGTGAAAACACATGGCAGTGAGAGAAAACGGAGCCGTCTCAGCTCCAGTCCTTCAGAGGAGCGTCACTTTACGTAGCGTCACGAGCACGTTCATGACAGTGACCTTACATATCTCATGTCTTATCTTTTGTCTTAATGACTTATTTTTGTATTTGATCGGAGAAAATTAATCCCATGCGTATGTAGAGACCAAATTATCAGCCCATGTGCCTTGAAGTATCAAGCTGACCAACCTGTATGAAGGTAGCATCAACAAACAGGATCTTAATTAAAACTGCAGGCCAAGTCCAGTTTTATCAGAACTGACTGATTTTTTTCTGTACAGTGTACATAATGACTTTATTTTGTTTTTTGTCTTTTTCTACCACTTTTGTTTCCAAAAAAGCCTTAATAAAGGTAAATTATATACATTTGAATAAGATTTATTGATTTATTTATTTCCAATGGCATTCTCTTTTGAACCTTGTTAATCTTGCATTATTTGATTGCAGCAAATTCCCCACAGCTTTCTCTCATATCTCATAGCTTGCCGACATGTCATGTATTATTCGCTTGATTATCAAAATATTGCACTTATATACAGCATCAAGAAAATATTTATTGTCCACAGGAGCCGACACGATAAAGATGACCAAAAGCAAATACAGAAGAAACATGAGCGAACAGCAATTAGACGAGTTATGGTTACAAATGATTCCTCTATACTGTGGCTGTAATCATCGTCACTTTGGCAAATTTTACAAGAAACTTTAGATTCTTTTTTTTTTTTTTTTTTTTGCATCCTTTATTGAAAATAGTCAAGTTTGCAAAGCTATTTTTTAAAGCTACAGGAAATAGCAGACAAACACTGATTTAGCATTTTAAAATACAACTTTCTGCTACGCTCACTAATAACAGAAAAACTGAAGTAAAAAAATATCCCAATGTTGAGTAGTGATCAGTGGTTTAAGTCATTTTCCCATGGACATTTTACATTAAAGCCAAGTATAATGCATTAGCAGAGTTACAGTGTCCATACACCAAATTCACAAACAGATACACTTTAAAAAAAAAAGTCCAAAATACACAGAAAGCTATCCAGTTACTACAGCACAACAAAGAAGAAGATCTGCGTCAGATTCCTCATGCTCTTCTTTTTCCCACGAGACGGGGTTTTGAGAGCCAGAACGATTAGCTTATTAGCATTTTAGCTGTAAACATTCATTGGCTGTGACCGCCCTCTAACCATCACTGTGCCATTATCATTAGTCATCTTAATGTCTGTCTGGCAGTGAGTCATCCGATGTGAAGAGTCGGGTGGATGATGGTTATCATGGTGTTACCCAAGGCACTCGAACCAGCAGCCATTTTGTTTCATTGTCACCGCAGGCCAGCTGTTTGTTTGTTTATTAGTTGGTTTGTTTTTTTCTTGTTTTCACCATTCAAAATGTTCAGCACTTGACTGGACTGTCACGTCTCCTCAGCAGTGTTTCAGAAACACTCAGCGAAAACAGTTACAGACAAGAATATACATCTCAGTGTCATGAGTCGAGCACGTGTCCGGAGAAAGAGAAAAAAAGATTTTTTTTAAGATAAAAAAAAAAAAAAAAAAAAAAAGCGGGGATGGCTGGTGAGGCAGGAACAAATTTCTACTTTGAATGTTGAGAATTTTCCATTTGTGGGTTTTCTGCAGAGATGAGAAACACAGATGAGTTAACATCATTCAGCATAATACATTTCAGATAAGAAGACATGTATCAGTCTGAAGCGGTGGCGTAGGCCTGCATGTGCAAAAATAAAATAAAAAAATAAAAATCCAGTGAAAGTCTTTGAGTTGTGTGTTGGGGTTATAAAATCTGTGTACAAACAAACAAACACTTCTGTTTAGTGGAAAGTGGAAAAATGTCTACAGCTCTCTAACGTCAACTTCTCTTGTTTTAACAAGCAAACATTTCATCTGGCCCGCTCTCACTCCTCCTTAATGACACTGTGTTTTTCTGTGCTGAGAGAAACAACCGGTCCAGCAAACACGTATGTTTGTGGGTGTCGTCCCATCACATGACTTTCATTATGCCATAAAAGCATGAATGTGTTAATTGACAGAAAAGCTTTTTTTTTTTTTTCCTATAATGGTAAAGCGGTCTTTTGTTTTATTCATTTGCTTTTTCTTTTTACAGAAAGTCAATCACTCTGCCTAGTTAGACAATCCTAAAGGTTTTCATATAATCAAACCTCATTTTTGATACTGCTTGTGGTCTGCATATTTTCAGCAGTAGCCATTCAATGTATTTACATTCAGTAATTGCCTCTCTGCACCCTAGTTTTTATTGGCGGCGTCTGCCAGTTCTGCCCTGGATTCAGATTGCCCACCTGAACATGAGGGATATTCGTTAAAAAAACAATTCTCTAGGTTTTTTTGGGAGCATTTCTTTTTATTTTACACTTTAAAAATGATTTGACCTTTTATTCTAAATCATAAATAAGTCTTTTTTTTGTTTGTTTCTGTGAATTGTACATGTGTGCGTGAATGTTTGACAGACTCTGATGCATTTTGAACTTCAGTTATGTGGCATTTTGTTGCCTACGTGTCAAACCAGAAGTCATTCCCCCATGGCCCTCTATCCCTGCAGCTGCCTGAGGAAGGCCAACACATACAAACAAGCACATATGCATGCAGTAGTCAAACACACACACATCAATACACACACACACTCACACACACAAAACCCTCCCACCTGCGCTCAGCTCATAGTTTGGCTCTCTAAAAATAAAGATGACTATCAGAAGCCACAACTTCTGGATGGGGCTTTTAAAAACGCAGATGAGCCGCAGAGGACTTTACATCTGGTCCCAAATCAGTCCAGAGTGAAAGCCAGAGATTTAATATGCACAGAAGAGCGTCCAACAGCTGGTCAGTCCAAACTGTAAAAGAAACACACACACACACACACACACACACGCACACACATGGACGCAGCAGAGCCAGAGGTTCCGGCAGAGGAAAGAGCAGTGACAGGCATTTTGATTATAGTATAAACAGAAGGGAGAGTATTGTTTTTTTCCAACTCAAACAAAACAATCCTCTCATTCTGAAAGTCACATGCTGAGCCAGACACCCACATGTCATGAAATCATGCTCATCAAAATGCTCAGACCTGTCCGCAGTGCATTCATGTTAGTGTGTGTGCATGCTACAGCCTCTCAAGGAAAATACTTTTGGGCTTTTCTACACATAAAGCAGAAAATATAGAAGAAACTTGTATTTTTCCCTGAAGTACACTGATGGTGTGAAGTCGGGTAAAACCAATTATCTACCTATCTCCTCAGTACAAAAAAAAAAACTGTGTTGGAAAAATAACAGGAACACTTTGCAATTTACTGCCATCTAATTCATCAGCACAAATTACAGCCTGAGGAATTGCCACTGAATTAAATCACTGACTGAAAAAAAAATAGACACTTATTGTGAAGTGTTTTCATGATTATAGGGTTTTTCAGCTTACAGAAAACTTCAGAGGCTGCTGCTCAGCATTTTGATGACATCCTTGATATTCTGCACACTGTATTCACATGTAAGAGTGACAGACTGTGCAACGTTCATATATCTTCTTAAATGTGCTTGCTGTTTAAAAAAGAAAAAACACCACACACACACTCACACATGCATGCAGACTCTGTCTTTGAAGTTTGCCTGACTCTCTCTAACCTCATCTGCTCCTTTAGAATTGAATGTTCAGGTCAGTACCAGGCCTCAGGTTTCTGGCACTTTCTGCGGCAGCCCCTGCAGAGCTGATGACAACAGGCAGAGCAGGCAAAGTGGTGGGTAATAACTACCGCGTTGTGTTCAAGGACATTCGGCTCCACGTGCTGGGGCCTTGGCTTTCCATCCACAGCGCTGACTGGAGCCCTCGACGTCTGCTGCAGAGGCCGCTGGAGGTTTGATAATAGCGCAGAGCGGAACACCTGGAGTGTGCACATGGCCGGCGGCTGCATGTGTGTGTGTGTGTGTGTGTGTGTGTGTGTGTGTGTCTGGACAGTGTAATGTATAGGATGTTGTACTTGTAGTATTATGTGTGAGTCACTGATTCCTGCACAGTGTATAATGTGCTTGTAATCTGCTCACAGAGCTGTGTGTGTCTGTTTGTTATATGTTTACCTTGACCTGTCATCTAGCTGATCAAAGGTGTGTATTCCTTCCAGCATAGCAACACACAGTCATCTCTACACGGTCTCTGCACCTTGTCATCTACCAACTCGTCACTCTTTTTGCATTAAATACTTATAATTTATGTTGGCATTTTATTTTGAAGGACTTCCTAGATGCCTCCTTGCAGAAATGTAACTCTAAGTCTTATCAAACTAAAACCAGGAGATGAGTGAGATAAAATCGCTGAAACAACATCTGTAAGCATATTCCTGTTTACTAATCTACAGATGTGTTCAGATAGAAACACACGCACGCACGCACGCACGCACACACACACACACACACACACACACACATACACACAGACACACACACACACACACACAGACACACAGACACACACACACACACACACACATACATGCACAAGCTAATTAAAGCCCACTACAAACACATACACACAAATACACACCAGTGCATATGCACATGCACATGCGCTGACACACACAGGCCCATGTGCCTGACCCTAACCCTGGTACACACACCTTCCTAATACCTCACAACTGTTTCCAATCTAAAGGTTCCTGCTTGTCTGGGCCCCGGCGGGGCCTGATTGCACGATACAAGATCCTGAGGAGAGAGGGCAAGGCTGCAGGGAGAGAGAGAGAGCAAGAGAGAGAGAGAGAGAGAGAGATGTGCCCACACTTTTTTTTCACCCTCCCTTTCTTTTCCTCCTTTCATGCTGTACCTGTGCAGGAATCTGGTGTCTGTTAAAACGGCTGAAAAAAAACAGACCCTGTGTGAAGTCGATCCCACAGATTCTGGAGGAAAACATTTGTCTTAAATACATCAGAGGTCTGTCAAACACTGGAGCAGCACAGTTTAGATTACCATGATAATGTGCTGTTAGTTCGTTTTAGTTAATAAAGTGAAATAACCAAGGCGCTCAGAGAAGCTCTGTGTAAATCTATACTCTACCTTTGATTAGGTTTGAGCTAAGTCGTTGCATTTATCGTGCCAAGTCTTGTTGTTCATGTTATTTGTTGAGGCCCTGGCTTCAGAGTTGTCACTGTGGGGAAACATATTTTTAAAGAGGAGTCGTTCCTGTAAATCAGTGTTTGGGATCAATGGAGGTTTATTCTTGATGTTTAAAGAGAGAAAGGTTCATAAACGTGTAGGCAGAGGTTTGCTCGTAAATTAAATGTGTGAAGAGAATTCACAGAATTTACAGACATTTGTTTTATGTCTTTTTACTAATGTTTAATACTTTGCAATCTAATTTTAAAATGACTTATTATATCTCATTTGTTGATCACTTTTTTAATTTTTAAAATGTAATATGACGCATTTTGTTTTGCAGTCTGACATGATAGATTAACTGTATATTACGAGTTAAGTTTGTTTGAATCTGGTCTTTACTGTTTCCAATATGTCTAGATGACTTTTATTTGACAAGAATGGTCTCCTGAGATTGAGAACTTTTTTTCTTGCAACATTCCCACCCAAAATGGCAGAATAATTTACACCAGGTGACACAGACCCAGTGCTTGATTTATGTGAAAACTTTGTGTTGTCTGAGCAACATAACATTTATGTTTAATGTAACAACAAACAACTAAACATCAGCAATTCAACAATTCACAGCACATTATTACACTTTACAAAATAAAAACGTTGAGCAGTTGTAGTGATCAGCGAACAATTGAAAATAATTTTGTTTCATAGAATTGTTGGAGATAAGTTATAACTTATTCTCATTTTTATTCAATTAACTGAAAGACAAGTCTTTTTCTAAAATATTATGGAACACATTTTTTTCATATTAGCAAAGAAATTTTGAATTTAAAAAACTAAAACTCCACAAATTGAAAAAGACGCCATTTCTTTGGAGGTTTTTTATAATTTGTTCATAGATACATTTCATTTCACTTTATTCACAGTTTTTGTTTCCCTGTTGAACTTTATAGATGCTCACATATTAATTCACTTCAGTGCAGCATTTTCTCACAATGAATTATAAAGTTAAAATTTAGAGCATTTATGGATTGTAATTGTTTGTGCTTTTAATCTATTTTCAATAAGATTCCTTTGAACAAATGAGCAGCACACATTTGTGGATACTTTTTATTTAATCTTATTTTGTTTGTTGTTATTTATTTGTTGAGCTGAAAGGCTAATGTAAAATACTGTACTGAAGAACTCTTGTTTTAACTATTTTGAACGTGAAAATAAAGACCAACACAGATTGTTCATGTCCATGTGCTGGTGATATGGAGAACACAGAAGTGCGTGTTTGTATTTATGATTTCTGTATCTGTTCTTGAATGTATCTGCACAACACTATGTATTGTGTGTGTGTGTGTGTGTGTGTGTGTGTGTGTGTTTGTAAGTTGTGTCCATACCTGAGGGGCTGCAGTGGAGCGTCTTGTTGCACTGGACTAAACTGTGGGACCGACAGGGGAAGTGGAAACAATGGAGGGAAACAGAGTGAACTGCAAGAGGTTTTAGTTGCACATAACCCAACTATGGATTTTAGTGGATGTTAATGGAGTGAAACATTATGGAGCACTGAGACTGAGCAGAGTGAGAAATGTATGCAAAGGTATGAGATGAAAAGATAAAGATCAGACCAGAAGACATGAATTCAGAGGTTCAGAGGTCAGGAAATGGCGTAAACACAGACAGAGGCGGTGGGGTGGAGATGTGGACACGAGAGGATTTAGGAGAAAAGTTTGAGGGGGTCCTAGTGGCTAGTAGACATGGCCCAGGCCCCCTCCATCCTCCAGACAGAGAAGGCGTAGCTGAGTCTTTCGTGGGCCAGGTAGTTGCAGCTGGCCAGCTTGGCGTCCATCTCGTCACTCTGCAGCACCTGGTAGAGGAAGTCGATGTAGCGCGAGGCTAGCTTCAGGATCTGGATCTTGCTCAGCTTGTCTGAAGGTAGCGTGGGGATGATCTTGCGTAGAGAGGCGAAGGCGTCGTTCAGAGACTGAGTGCGTTGACGCTCTCGCACGTTGGCTATGACGCGCTGAGAGTGGAGGTCCTCGAAGGGCTGCTCTGGCCTGGGGCCCAGCGACGTTGGGGCCAATGACACGACTGTGGAAGGGCTCTTCTTCAACCTCTTCGGTCCAGACGGCAGCTGGCTGTTGGGGCTGCCGGTGCTGCTCTCCTCTGCCTGACCGAGGCTGTCTTTCTTGGGGTAAGGGGAACGTTTTCGGTTTCCTGTTTGAAGGGTCTTCTTCGATCCCCTCTCCAGCTCTTCTTCGCTGGCCCCCAGCCCTCCTTCAGGGGAGTTGGTGCAGGACACCTCTTCTCTCATTGTACCGTCCACAAAAGACTTTCTACACTCCACTGCAGAAACAGGACGTCGTATGGCTCTTTTTTTCACCTGCTTACCCCTGCTGATAGCTTCAACAAACCTGAGCTTGACAAGCTTGTGCAACAAAATTCTGGTCCTCCGTCAAACAAAGTTACGGCTGCTGAAGCTCCATCGGATTGGACGTTGCTCTGGCTGTCCTGTTTCCCCGGTTACCTTGTTAAATTTCTCACTTTCACATTCCCCTCTCAACCTGGCAGACAGAACAACAACAAACCATCTGACAGGCAGGTCCACCTCTACCTCTTTTATACCCAAACACTAACCCGGGGCCTGCGAGTACTTTTCATTGGCTCCACGGACTTCCAGAGGGCGTGATCCGGCCTGAGACAGGCAGGAAAGCAGGAAGTGAATGTTATCTGGGCGGGCGATAGAGTAAGGGGGTAAGTGGCGCTCTCAGCCAATAAGAAGTGCTGTGTCTAATGTTGCAGAGATGTCTGAGGCTTTATGGGTTCCAGATTTGGGCTGGAGCGTCAGTCCACATGCAGCCTCGTGTCTGCATTCTCGTTCATCAATTCGTTATCAGTACAGAAATCAGTCTAAGCCTTTTATTTCCATCAGCCATGAGTATTAGCTTTAATGCTGACTACTCTTTATATGATATTTTCATAATTACACATTCTTAACACCAAATTTTACAACAAGTGTGCAACGTAACAATCATAAATCATAGGAGCTGATGTAGTGCTAAACGTTTTTCATTTCTCCTTAACATGAGAACAACTGAGTTCGCACTAACGTTTCTCTGCCACGATCCTTACTATGCTGATAAACCAAACACTATAAAAACAAATCTGTTAAACCATGGAACCACAACGCTGACCAAGTCAATGAAAATAATGCAGATTAAAAGCCCAAGGGAGGATTTATGGGTTATATATTGCACTTACTGGTGTGGAATTTACATTTATAAATGACATAAATTCTACATTTTGCCATGACAGATGGTAAAGTCCTGCAAATCAAAAAAAAGATTGTTCATAAATCTGTTTGGCCGCAGCAACTTTAAGCAGATCTGAGAGAAAATGTGAGCTTGTGAAAGCATGCATCCTGGAAAGAATTTCACAAGATGAGTTTTTTCCTGACACATCACTGTCTCTGAGACACTCATGTACAATGAATTACCAAAACACCACTCTCAACAGCAGACCAGTGTTTGTTTTAGAAAAAGTTCTTAATGAATAAACACCTCCAATATCACTGCTGACGTCAGCTGTCCTTCTCCTCTGTGGTGGATCAGGAAGGGAGCGCAGACAGGACCCTAAATAACCCCTGACCTCAGTGGCCCAGTGACCTCAGTCTGCAGAGGTGAGAGAGCACCTAATTGTGCCATCCATGGCCTCGAGGCAGAGCCGACACATGTTCCACCTTCACACGGTGAGCCCATCTGGGTCTGCAGCCACTTAAACACATTTTCTACACGTTTGCAGTCATGACACAGCGGGCAGGTTCTTCTTGAGAAAATGACAATGTGCAGCTCATGTTTGTTCAATCTGACCTCGGACAACAAAGGTAAAACAATCCAAGGATTGAACAAATGACTAAGTCTTGCGTAAATCTACCATCAAATCCCAATCAGTTTCCCAACATTGTGTCCATTTATATCTTCATGCGTCACAACATGCGTGACTCATGTGTTGATCACTGCAGAGAAATCTTGTGGGGAGTTTTCCGCTGCTCTAAGTTTGCAGAAATTTTGTACTTTTTGATGACAGCATAGTTAATAGAAGCTTTTAAATTTGAATACTTCTAAACATATCTTTGTGGAAGAGTCATTACATCCTTCATGTTTCCAAAACCGATTTGAATTCAGTCGCTGTCCTGAGATGTTACTATGTGAAGACGCGGAGAGGCATTCTACCAGAAACTGGTATTATTTACCAACAAACCTTTCATGAGTTGTAACTAAATCTCATATGATTCTCCACACGCTGCTTGACAGCTTCTAGCCAACAATTTGGGTGTGATTGCTGCAGCATTTGAAGGGCCGTATGTGCAGAGAGCGGTTCAGAAGATTTTTGATGAGCCCCGTGATTGCACTGGTTTACATTTCATTCAGAGAGCGACGTTGAACGGAAAGTAGCTTGATCCCAGTTGGGTTCAATCAACTCAGAAGAAAAAAAAAATTCATCTGGCCATCAAAGCAAGCCCGTGGACAGAGACAATGAATTATACGAGGTTGTATTTACATAACAAGCCAAGTCAGCTCCAGGATTAACTGGTATTAGAACCAGGGCTTATTGGGAGCTCTGGTGGAGACAGCGGAGGGACAGGAAAGTCATTGTTGCTGAGGCTAATCTCGGGAGCTGCCGCTTACCTTTTAGAGAAAGCGTGGCTGTGTGCCACCATCATGGAAAAAATGAGCTAACGAAGCGAGTTGGCCAACAGGAATGTCGTGGCACATAGGAGAACAGAAGGGGAGAAAAAAGAGAGAGGGAGAGAGAGAGAGAGAGAGAATGGGAGAAGAATGGGAAAAGGGGAAAAGAAAAGGAGAAGAAAGGAGAGGGAGAAAAGGGGGGGAAAGTGAGGCTGTCCAAACAGAACCAGATGCAGGAGTGTGGAGGCTCGTTTGATCTCTGTCCTCATAAGCTGATTGATGTTGCACATTTCATTTCCTTGTCAGAGTCTTGACATAATGTTTCACTAAACACTCAGGTCCTGCTCTCCTCTTCATTTTATTTCCATGGGGGTCGTAATTTACCCTTTCTGGAGCTGAAAACAGATCATACACATATCAATATATATCAATATATATACGCTTACACATACACACAGGGGGTTGGAGGTTGGATATCAAAGAAGACCGATGTATTGTCTATTTCTGTCTCTACACCATATGGTTTGGTCCTGACTGAAATACAGCACTGAAAAGCGGCCATGTTGAATCTTTGAAGTTCAGAAAAAAAAAAGTTTCTTTAAGTTCGTAATGCAGTCAGTTCAATTACCGTCATACACCAAAAGGTCGAAGCTCTGCGGTGACGTACTCAGCTGGTAGGAGAGCAGCGGGATGACCAATCATAACTGATGTGTTTGGAAATCCACACTGGCTCAACAAAAGGAGCCAATCATTAAATTCCCTCTCACCTTCACCCAGGGAGTTTCTTCACCCTCCCGGCTGCCGTTATTAATGTTTGCACACAGCGCACTACGCCCTCTCCCCCCATCGTACCCATCCTTCCACTGCTCCATCCCTCCCTAGGAGCCTATAGTGGCACAAAGGCAGACATCTGGGACCCATTTCCCCCCTGGAGAAGCCCTTCCTGTGGGGTATCCACTTAGAGGGGTTCGGGAGGAGCGTGATGGGGGAGTTGGGGGTGGGGGGTGGGGAGCCGAGGGGTGAAGGTGCATGCTAGGTGGGGGTTAGTGTGGATGGAACTGGGTGGGGTGAAAGGGGGGCAGACGTCTTGCAAACTAATGAGCACAATGTTTTTTGTTTTGAACAGAATCAAGTCTTCACCTGCCTTTTCTGGTTGATGGTCAGTTAAATTAAAGGAATAGTTCAACATTTTGCAAAATACTCATATTCACTCTTTTTTGCCAAGAGCTGGATGAGAAGATTTATACCACTCCAAACTTTGTTCGCTAAATATAAAGCTACAGCCAACAGCTGGTTAGCTTAGATTAGCATAAAGACTGGAAACACAGGGAAACAGTTAGCCTGGCTCTATCAGAATGTAACAAAATCCACCAACCAGCACCTCTAAAATTCACCTACAGAAAACGACCATTTACACTTTTATACTACACACTGGACCATCTGTTTCTCCCTGTTTACAGTGTGTACGCTGAGCTAAGTTAGCCAGCTGCTAGCTATAATCATATTTACCGTACAAACATGAAAGCAGCAAAGATCTTCTCATCTAAAAGAAAGTGAATATTCAGATTTCAACTCCTACTCCAAGTTGTATTACATCACTAATATTTCAGCATGGACAAGATGTCCTTAAAGGCCCTGAGAACTAATTTTCTTAATCAGCTTTTTCCTAGGTTTCTAGCTTTCTGCCAAAGTTGTCTGACAAAGTTTTAGTTATTTCACAAGAGGGATTTCTGTCTTTTTTTCTCTGCTTTACTGGTTTGAGCTGGAAACCAGTGATAAACTGTAGCTCTGTGAATCAATCACAGTATTTGAGTGAAAATGTAATTTTGCAGGTTGCAAGGTTTTTTTTTTGTTGTTTTTTTTTTTAAACATTTCCATAGGCTTTTAAATTGGATAAAAAGGAAATTTGACAATCTACAGTTCCATCAACTGACAAGCTCTGTCTGATGAGGTGATGCTGATGAAGATCATGTGATATTATCGAAAGCTGTAGAACAGTCACTAAAGAGATCTTGAAGGGTGACAGTTTTGTCAGATGCCTGTAACATATGTGTTTTTCACATTGAAAAGCACAATTTTGCATTAAAAACACTTCCTTCCCCCACTGCGTGTAAGCCTGTATTATTCTTGTTTAGCTGTGATTTATCTTCTCGCATTAGGCCGTAATTTATCATAATATTTAGTGCTCATGCTTCCTTCGAATGTCCCTGCTTTCATGTGTAATTTAGCCAATATCCTGCTCTGGCTCTGATTACAGCATTTAAGTCCTGGGGTCCATCCATGGCACATTACAAACAGTCCCAATGGAGCTCACAGCTGAGCTGGGGATACAGCATGCTGGGCTGGTGTAAACTGAGCAGCAGGTTAGGCTGATGAAGACTCGTATGGCTCATCATGGGACGTCCAGGGAAGATCAGTGCATGATGTTTCAGTGTTACCTGACCGATTTTAAGTCATTAATGAAAACAACTTTTGAGTTGCCAAGTGCCCCAAAAGGTTTACACCTTACTTTAAGTCCCCCTGTTCAGCATTTGTAAGCAGTATAAAAAAAACATATATAGGGATATTTTAAGTGTTTTATTGATCATGATTCATCATCATCATGGATCCTGATGATATGATCAACAACTCTAACTTCTCCTACGATGTCAAATTTTACATCATTAGAATATGTGATGTTAATCATTTTATGTTTATACACCAGCCTCCACCTATGGGCAGCCACAGGAGAGGTCATAGTTTCTAACAAATACATTAAAGCTGCTTAAAACTACATTTTAATGTGTAAACCATTAAATGTTTACATACTGCTCATAAGTCTTTTTATGTTTTTAAATAAAATGTTGTTGGTGTTTACTCTTTCTTTTTGGTAGTAATGTCGTTATAAATATCAACATGTCATTAACAAATGTTTAATAAGTAATTAATAGACGGGCTCCACATCCTCCTGCAACTCTTTCCAGACGGTAAGTGGTCATACGGCTCAATCAGTCACAACCTGGCAACCCAAAAGTTCTTCTTATCAAAAATCATATGATCATAAAGTAGCAGTAAATTATTTATTAACCATTAACACAGCCATTAGACTGGCCACAGCTCTTTATAAAGTGGTTTCTTATTAGAAGTGGTGCCCAAGTTTCTGTATGAAGTTTTTCAGTAACACAGAATTAAACAA
Source organism: Seriola lalandi dorsalis (assembly GCF_002814215.2). Classification (NCBI taxonomy): domain Eukaryota; kingdom Metazoa; phylum Chordata; class Actinopteri; order Carangiformes; family Carangidae; genus Seriola; species Seriola lalandi. The sequence goes on along the minus strand of NW_019525245.1, from coordinate 3,384,387 downwards.
CATACATTAAACATGATGTTATAAACAAGCAGTAATGTCAGATAAAAGCATCGACCTTTGTGTGTTTATCAGAATCCGTTCGATAAACGTAAAACTGCTCTCAGTGAAAGTTCATCCTGCTGAGTCTAATCAGCCAGGCAGAAAGACAAAGATGTTATCCAGCACTATATATAGAAAATCATCACATGAAAGTCATAAAGTCGACTGCTGACTCAGCTGCTCAGATTCAACATGTTAGGTTTACTTTCTTTGTAAACACTAATAAGACTTTCAGTGAGTCAGCAGATCAGAGCAGACCACGTGTCCACTCGGCTTGGAAAATCCTGTTTCAGCGTGAACTTCAGAGATGAGCTTATCAAGCCACAAGACTATTGCTGAGCCTTCATAAAGCCTTGTGCACCTGAACAATGACAACAGGAAAAAGAGAGAGGGAGATGATGATGATGATGATGATGATGATGATGATGATGATGATGATGATGATGATGATGATGATGATGATGGCGATGATGATGATGATGGCCATTCACCATATGTGAAATATATATTCATAATAAGGTCAACCAAACATCACCGGGGGATTGCAGTTTATCAGAATATCTGGAAATTAAAATAGCGATCAGACACCTTTTTGGCCCTACGTGAACAAGGCTCCTTGTAAGAAAACCTCACACCACAAATCATTTTCTTTACATAAGGATCATGGCAGGCAGTCAAACGCTGCTGTCTTCAACCTCACACTTTAAAACGCTGGCTACTGGAGGCAGTGTCAATCTGGGATCTGCAGGATTAGACACTATCACGCATCCAGTCCTGTCAAACGGACAGTGCAGCACAGTCTGCAAGGTAGAGAGGAGTGCTGCGTTTCTACAACAGAGCTGTTGCATTAGAAACATCAACAGAGCCGGCTTCAAAGGGGAACGCCTTCACATTGAATCAATCCCCACTTCCATTAGATTACATGACCTTACCAAAGTTACATTGCGCTAACGTTTCTTTATGGTTTCTCAAATCCCTCGCTCTGGTTCTGGTTCCCCCTGTGAAGCCACTTCAAACAGCCTCTGCCATGGCATATCCCTTTGTGCTCTAAAACAGCAAATATGTGTCTCTCTAAAATGTTTCAGATGCGAGCTCGCAGTGGTCCCAGAGGCACAGGCAGCATCGCACACAGAAATGCAAGAATCAGAGAGGGGAAAACAATAGCTGAGTGCAAAGGTAGAGCATCTACTGTGCTGTCAACAGGCAGGAGTCTGACTGACTGATGAGTGATGGGAGATGATGATACAGAGATGCAGAGAAACAGGGGAAAGGAAAGGGAAAGAAAAAGCAAATAGTGTGGGAGAAATGCTGCAGCAGTAAATCAATGTGGTAATAGGAGAGACGGGAGGGGAGGGGGGCTGCAAAGGTCTAGAAACATATGTTTCAGTTTGTAAATAAAACAGTAAATTGCTATGGATATTGCTTAAATATCTGTGGGCTTTGTACCACGCTTTGCGGAAGTTCCTCGGAAATCATTCTGGGACTGCCTTCTTAAAATGCCAAAGCGGCTTCTTAATGTCAAAGAGGCCATCTGGTTCTCGACCAATTCAAGATGTTTGCTTTTCATTTAGCTTTTTTCCCTCCTGACGCTTCTTTTTTTAGATCAAATGTTTCATTTTTGTATTATTAATACCAATGTTCATATTTCGCAATTGAAAATGTTAGCCAGCACGCACCACAGACACGAAGCTGTGAATCCCTCTTCAATTTTTATCAGTTCTCAAAAGTAACAAAATGAGTATTTCCAGTTTAAGCTGCTTCATACAGCGACACTAGTTTACAATACATTAAACTACTCAAAATTATATAACGTAGTTAAAATAAACCACAACAATAAAATACTGCTTTTGCAATAATGCATCATTATCAATAATAGTAATAGTAATAGTAAAGTAGTGCAAGATAATACTCTGCCATTTTGTTGCATAAGGAGTACTTTTACTTCTTGATACTTTTACATGTAATAAATATATTGATAGTATGGTATAGTTACTTTGACATGAATAAAAGATCTTGATGCTTTCTTCACCACTGCTTATTTATAACCCGATGATAAACTGCACCACAGAGTGTTTACAGCTGTGGTGGAGGAACTATTCAAATCTGTTAAAGGAGTAAAAGTATAATACCATACTATGAAAATATCAAATATCACATCATGAGTCCTGCATTCAAAACTGAAGTAAAAGAAGAATTAGCAATGAAGTGGACTTATAGTTCCAAAAGTGAAAGTACTAATTATGCAGACAGGCCCCTGTTAGTGTTGTGATATCATATTATTGGATCATTATAATTTATGCATGTAAGAAGTAAGTCAGTGCTGCAGGTGGTCGAGGTGAAGTAAAATTTGAACTGCTTCATATCTTCATATTGTGTCAGGTAGTCTGCACCATTTTTATTTGCAGCATATCTTAAATATGGACGATATTTTTGGTATGTAAAATGTTGATCTGAAAGGTATCTGGTAACTAAAGCTGTCAAATGAATTTAAAGGAGTAAAAAGTACAATATTTCCCACTGAAATGTAGCGGAGTTGAAGGGTAAAGTAGCATAAAATAGAAATAGTTTAAGTATTCAAAATTGTTTACTTCAGTTAATGCACTTAGCTACAGTCCACCATGGGACATTTAGCTGCTAATACTCTTGTAGTTCTGCTTAAGGAAAATTATGAATGCAGGACTTTTAACTGTAAAAGATGGTGTGGCGTTTTCACTTTTATGTGAGTGGAAGACATCAGTGCTTCTTCCACCAGTGTGTCATATGAACTGATGATAAATGGTGAATACCCTGCCGAAACTGCTCGTTTTAATGTGTCAGCGAGTTCACATGAACAGGTCTGAGAGTGCACAGGTGGATGTTTGCAGTGTGTTTGTGCCCTCCATGAATAATTTAAGATACTTGGATTCTGACATCATTCATTGAAAAAGTTTGTGTGTGTTCAGCACAAAGGAATACTTTCCCCTGTAGGTTGTTTGTTACAAATTTTGATTCAGCTGCTCTTTAGTATCCAATTGTACAGGATGTTTAGGATATTTGTGTTGTTTGAATGTTTAAACTATTGTTTCCAGTCTCACCGCACTCTGCCAGACTGCCAGTCAACACTTGAGACAACTTCCTTCCTTGATTTGAGTAGAAAGGAGTCCCATAATTGAATAAAACAAGAGCCCTCCCTCTCTTTACATACCACACACGCACACACACACATACACACTCACACACACACACACGCACACACACACACGTTTTACAGGATGGTGTATAAACTTAATAGGACGCATTTGGTTCCAAAGCCCCCAGCTTGCTCAGTGGAAAGTGAGCCGGATTGTTTTTCAGTTTCTTAATGTCGAAGTTTATAACGGCCAGATAAAAAATGTTGCCATGGTGATTTAACCACAACATTGCAATTACCTTGATGCAATGAGACTCTGGGGGCTTACAAACAAACCAGTGTAACGCAATTAACATATAAGTACCACCAAAAATGTCCTTAAAACGCAGAGGAAGGATGCAGGAAAGCAACAAAGAAAGTGAAATAATGATAGTGGCTTCTTAAGGATCAAAGTTACTGATCTTTCTAGTAAATAATGAAGCACTGTGCCAGAATCACTTTCCTCACTACTTAGCATAGCAAGAGTTTTTCCTCAACAAATCGAGGATGGACTTAAGAGACACACTTTTCACCTGATACATTAATCTCTCAATAAGTTATAACACACCAAACACTGATAGCACAGTAATAATTCAGTCACACATTTTTCACATCAACTTCAAAGTCCCTCTATCAGGCGGCTACTTCAACAAAATCATACACTAAAAACTCTCCGCACCCACCCCCCACCTTCCCTTTGAGGGATAAAATAAAAATGTGGATGGATGGAATAATTGCCAGACTTCAAAGTGCAGGTTATTGGTCTGCATTTGCTGTTGCGATTGCAATGCTGTGGGGTGTTTTTTCGTCATAAATGTGGTTCGGGTGGGTGGGAAAAAAAGTTCATTCCTCTCATGGCGCAAATCCTACTCTAATGCCCAACACTGACCCTCCTGACCCGGGCTTAGAAGGAAGAACAATGTCTAGCACCTTCAATCTGCTTCTGTGACACTTTCTCGTATGATATGGAAGTCACAAGCCTTATGGTGAAAATAATAACTAATATTTTTTTGTTGTTGCATTTCCTTTTATAGAGGGGAATTAAATGTTTTAAAGGAACAGAAACTGTAAAAGATGTCGACACATTCCTTCTTATAAAAGAGGAACGGTTTTTAGCCACTACCATGTCTATTTTAAGATTTCACTGCAAAAAGACACCAGTGCACAGGGGATTTCGAAAAAAAAACACATTTTATTAACATGATTCTCACACACACTCCTATACAAACACACACTCCTACATTCATCAAGTGATACACGGGCTAAAGAAATACAGTAAAATAATCTCATTAAGCAACAAACGTAATGAGTTTGACGAAGACGATGTATCATTAAACAACATGAATACTTGAGCATGCACATTAGTGACATCACTGCTGTTGTGAAGCCCCAACCGAGGGCCGTCTTCACACTTATGAGATCTAATGTTGTCACTTTCTTTGAGTGTTTTTACTCATACTGATAAAAATAATACAAAAATCATTCTTTACATTAAAAATGCCTCTTTAAAGTTCAGAAGTGTATTGAACAGGACATGTGGTGCTTATTTAGAATTGCACATGAACGCATTCACTTTGATGTTGCAGGATTTTGGGGGACCTGCCCTGTTTGCAAGACCCTGACACACTGTGTTAAAGCAGCGCATCAACATTAAAGCATTGTATTCACCACTGTGATATTCACATTTCATCATTTGTATGTGCAACTTGTGATGGAAACATGTTTGCTGTAAGGTTATTTTATCATTCACTGATACAGAAAAAAACAATAAAGAAAATACATAGATGTAATATGACAGAGTTGGGATGTGAAGCACTACACATGTACTGTGCATGTGTTTTAATTGTTGGAAGAGTGATTCCCTCTAGTGGCTACAGTATGTAACTGCAACTGATAACTACCACTGGGGAGTGTGTTGAAACAACAGTTCACTTCACTGTGTCATGGTTAGAAATAGACCATATTCTGGATTTATTTTGTCATGAAGAAATTGTGCAGACGCATGACTAAGCAAGATGCTGAGGAAGTGAAAATGTAAGAGAATAAAATCTATCATATAAAACAGGGCAGGATTTGTCTGTAAAGCGGCCGAGTCAACAACAAATCCTGCACACATAAAACAGAAGAGGTTTCGTGGGGGAGACACTGGTGCTCATCCACAACACAAAGTATTTCAAACTCTCCCCTGATTCCTCTTAAAGTGTCCTCCTTCTCTCCCACACTGTGACACTCTCAGGTTGGGAGGCCAGCACAGTGAGTGTACTGTAGAGTCTGAATGGTCACTGTGGGATTGTTCAGTGCCCTTAGAAATCACTGAGAATACTGATGTCTGCGAACTCTTTGCGGTAGCGGTGAGCGCACAAGGCCAGCACGAAGGACCACTTCAGGCTCATGAAGCTCCACACACAGGACAGGTAGAGACTCCGAGGGTCAGTCAGGGCTGTGGGAGACGGAGACACACACAGATTAGCATACCAGAGTGGTGTATTTTTCATATTCATGCACATACCTGGTCAAAAACACAGCAAACAGCATCGCAAAGATCTTGTGACCTATGTTGACATTAAACCTGCGTTAACGTCTCATTCTAAAGTGTTAATCGGCTTCCACTGCTCTGTTCAGGCTTTCCACAAGATGTTGGATCCTGCCTCCAGAGATTCACTCCCCTCCAGTCGCAAGAACATTATTGAGGTTGGACATTGATGTTTTTGTCAAACCTCTAACAATCATACTTAAGAGACTTCAACTTAGGAGTAAAAAAGTTATTTGCTGAGAGGGACGAATAAGACTCCCCCTCCTACTTACAGCAAACTGAGTAACCTTTGAGAGCAACTCTCGAGTGTCTGATAACACGTATGCTCAGAGCAGGAGATATCAGTCAGAGATAAGGATTTACCAGCTGTCATGTTAAGCAGTCTTTCTAAAATACAAGTCCTTAAATTTTACTCACTGATACTCCTCAAATACATACTGTATGTGATTAGAATTTTTAAGTTCATTTATCCTTAATATCTCCAGTAGCAATATACAACAATCAAATATATTTAGAATTTACGATTTGTGATCATTAATGGTGAGAAAACTTTAATTAACTGGCTGAAATGGAATCAAACAGAAAACCAAAGAGGAGCAGAAAAGAAATTCTTCTGCTGAGGAACAATATGGCAGGTTTATTCTTTATTCAGTCTTTGCTTCAGCAAACATATTATTATTCATCATAACCACTCACAACAGGACCTATCTAAGAAGCTGAGTCTTTGTACTGCAGGTGTCTAGGATCCACTCTTAACCAACTTGAGACCCCAGTGAAGTTCTCTTAAATTTAAAAACACTAAGAAATTTGAAAAATTGTCTTTATTTTCAAATTTGGGAGTACACGTAACAGTATTTTTACTTTTATCTTTCGCTTAAGTCCAAAAAAATCACTTTTAGCAGTTTGATAATATGAGCCCTGGCTCACAATCGCTGTTCCATCCCAAAAGTGCTGGATGGGATTGAGATCAGGGACCTGAGCAGGCCGGTGAAGTTCTTCCACGCCACAGTCAGTAAAACTATTTCTGTCCTTTGTGAGAAAGGAGACAGGAAGTGGCTTTCCTCAAATTATGGCCACAAAGTTTGAAGCACACTATGTCTATTGTCTATGTTTGTTTGCCGCAGCTTTAAGAGTTCCCTTCACTGTAACCAAGGGGGCCAGTACAAGCCATGAAAAACAAAAAACTACACAAGAGTATGTGGACAGGGGTGGTCTTGATCTGATGTTCAACACTTAAAAAAGGGGAAAATATCTTTGTCACTAAGACACAAATAATAATTTCTCCTTTGATTGTAGCCTTGAAAATGTGACACTTCCAAACATTTTCTCAATTAGGGAAACTTGCTCCTTTCATTGTTGTTGGTAATGGGCATTCTGGGAATTGAAGGAAATCTGCAGGTCAAATAGAAATAATAATGGGCACTCTACTTAGTCGTCTGCTTTACACTGGACCTTTACCCTTTTGCATTTCTGTTTATTGTGACTATTCACGGTATTGAATACTTTGATGCAAAACAAGTTTAACACTGGGTACAGTACATTAGGAAACATCTGTACAACTATCATCTCCTGTGTTTGATCTTTCTTAGGAGAGCCTCTAATACGTGAGACAAACAGGAGCTGATGAGATTATACCAGAACCCAGTTCTCCCACACGTTTGGTAAAGAACAGTGTACACACACACACACACACACACACACACACACACACACACACACACACCATGTTTTGTGAAACAGGAAAGCGATGGAGAGGAACTTACACTCTTTGTTCCTGATGCCAATAGACAGGAAGGCGATGAAGGCTATGACTGCCAGCAGAGAGAAGAACACACCAATGAAGAAGAAGAACTTGAGGCCCTTCAGCCAGGTCCTCCAGTAGTCCTGCAGATACATGATGTGAGTGATCAGGGCCCAGAGTGCCAGCACACCTGAGGAACAAACACATGGACACAAAACATTGAGTCTTAGTGGACAAACTGTATTCAGAAGACGCTGCTGCTGGTTTTATGTGTTTGTGTTTTTCAACACATCAGGCAGCCACTGTTTCAATACACTGTCAAAATCCCCATCCAGAAACTTTTGTCCATGTTATTGTTGCATTGTAATACAGTTGCAATGAGGGACTGAAAGTACTGAAGACTCAAAGCATTGCGTTCAAAAGCTATTGTATCCTTTCATGGCAACAAACCCTAAAGTCAAACAATGAGCAGACGTGGATGGCATGAAAGCAACAATGTAGCCTCGATTGAGGACACACTGTTCTGACTTTGTCTCTCCCAATACAGATTCCGATCAATAACTGAGGGATATCTGGAGGTTCTGATTGCTGAGCCAACATAAGTGCTTTCTTTTTCTCCACATTCAAAATCTGTATACCTCATTGCGTGGAACTTTTATTATCTTTATTTGTGGCGTCATTGATAGCAGAAATACAGAATTTTACTGTGACACTGACCGAGAATCTGTATTTCATGGGGATGGGTTGTGTCTGGCCGATACCCAGTCCACTTCATAGGATCAGTACGGACCCTGATACCAATCCAGTGTCAGGGATCAGTGCATTCTTAGCTTAAATATCACCTTGTTGCATGAGAATGTGGGATCTCCAGCAGCTGACTCTCAATTCATTGAGGTCACAGTTTCTGGAGAGCACCAAAAGGTTTTCCAAAAATCTGTCTGCTCACAGCTGTCTTTCCACGAGCGTCAGTAAATGTTCACTCTGACGCAAGTTAAATTTCGTGCTGTGAATGGAAACCGGCAGCAACCTGGAAGTTCGGACAACAATTTAAAAACTGATCATATGTTTGGCAAATGGTGACGATAATTGTTGAAATTGACCTGCGTTTTGGATGATAATGAACATATGGTGGCACGAGACGTGAGTGTGCATTTTCAGCGACAGACACATCATGACACAGCATGTTGCCCATTGCTGAGTCAATGAATCCCACTTCTTTCTTCATGTTCCCCTTTTTTCTTTTTCTAATTTCCAGCAGCCGCAGCATTGTGAAGCTGTGCCGGCTTTTCACCAACTGATTTGCCTGAAACTGTGACAGAAGCAGCTCAACTGTAGCGACCTGACAGCAGCTTCTGCTTCAGTCTCAGTGTTTGAGTGAACGTTTGGTGCAACATGGTTGTGCAGTGACAAGCAAACACTGCCATTTTCAGAAAGAACATGTGTAATTCACACCCCCATTCACCATCATGCAATCAAAACATCACTTGTTACGGCAGTGTATCATCAACACAGGCGTGGAGCAGGTTGCAGCCAGTGCAAATGAAAATGCAGCCTCTAACTTTCAGGCTGAGTCCACTTCTCAGGTTTCAGTAATATTTCATATTCTTTGCTAATTTGTGAGAGAATGGCGTTAACTTCATGTATGTGAATCACCGATCTTAGTATTTGTGAGAGAATAAAAACATTTCTGAACCTACTATATGATCATTTGTCATTTAATGAAACCTCATCACTTTCTATCAAAATCACAAGAGAACCCAGACGACTCAGTCTGACCTGAACTGGTGAGTTTAACAAGCACTAAAACTGATAAAAGTACATCCTGTGAACGGATGAGTACAGAGTTTAAAGATATGAACTTGCAAACCCCAATAGTGGCTCAAAGGTCATATCTGTGTATATTACACTTAACACAGCCCATTGCATAACTGTGCATAAAGCCAACTATTCGATCTTTTTATGTCGACAGACCTGGATTGATAAATTTGCAAATCTGCACTCATACTGTACGAGCCACACTCACTTCACTCAATGGATCATACAATGGCCACTTTAGTGCAGTACTGTTTAATACCAATCATTTCCCTTTAGTTGTAAGTGTTTTCATGCCCTCCAATTAAACTGTGGTTTCTATTTATTTAAGTACAGTATGAAATGCTTCTTGCAGAAACTTAAAATTTAAAGGAATCGACATCTGTGGAGAGAACACAATTCAGCTATGTTAAACAGTAACATATCACATGCTTTGAGGAATGGTTTAAAAGAAAATAAAGTATGATTGACTGTATATAAAACGAGCAAAACACTGTGTTTTAAATCATTTCTATTACAGCATTTTATAACCAAGAAGAAAATTGCCCAAATAACCCACCAAATTCGTAGTTAGGACCCTACATTTCAATATTTCTGCACCATATATTGTTGTTTTTATTACTTATTTAAAAAAAAAAACGTTTAAGCTATTTTTAAGACTTTGTTATTTATAATAGTTATGTTTCCATTTTTCCAACAAAATATTTCTTAATTTTAGGTATAAAAAAAAAAAAAACATTTTACACATGTCCAGCTGTCAAGAATAATGTAAAATCTGCAGCAGGATACATTTGTCTAATATTCAAGAAGAAATAATCTGACTTGACAGCGTTGATCAGTTGTCACTTCTGCCCTTCAACAAGTGTGAACTGTGATCTGTACAGACTCAGTTTGCAGCCAGTGGGTTTAGTAAACAAGGTGCCTTCAGCCTGAGGAGAGGGGTCCCTGCTGTCTATCGGCAGACTGGAATAGAGACATGCACATTGGCAGGACACATAACGTTGAGTTAAAGGACAACACAACAGCTGGGGGCAGACAGCGGCGGTGTTTACCTGACAGTCCTCCCATGGCTGCAGTCCACGGCTGTTTGTACACGATGTTCCACACCAGGAAAGCAGAGAAGCCCATGAACACACCAAACGACGCGTAGCCGATACTGATGTAGGTTTTATTTACAGCCATTATCACAAAAACACACACAGGTGGCGTGGAGGAAAAGCGGAGACACGAACACAGGAGATCCGAGTGTGTGTGAGTGTGTGTTTGTAAGAGAGAGGGGGGAGAGAGAGAGAGAGAGAGAGCGAGAGAGAGCAACGAGCTGATAATTTCAAAACAACTGCATCCGGTCAATCTGCAAACCCCACAGGACAAAATGTGACTATATGTGTGTGTCCTGCTGACTAATGGTAGTTGTCAAACACACACACACTCACACACGGGTTAAAGTGTGAAACATGACAAAGCGTTTCTTCTTTTTTTTCGGTCCAGCTGCAAAAAACACAATCACTCTACGTCATCTGATATTAACCAAAGAGAGCTGCTCAGTGCTGCCACTGTCTGACACGGTGAGTCCACACAGCGCCCTCTGCAGGAGCAGAGTGTAACTGTCTCCACACCGACCCTCTGCTGTCTGTGGCCTTACCCCCTCATTGTCTGGGATCCCACAGTGCTCAGTGCTGACTGTGTAAAAGTAACTAATAATTGTCAAATCATCCAGTACGTTTCTTTATTTCCCTTTGTGCTAGGCTGCAGCTGATTCAGTTCAGAGTCAAGAAAAGATTCTAGTGCATCTGATATTTGTGACAGATGTAACTGCTCAACAGTTGCCTTGTTTGCCCACTTATTAATTGAGGTCCCTGTTATGTGATGTCTAATTCAGCTATTCTTTGCCATGTGCTTTTTTTAATGATAGGCTGATACTTTGTTGTTTTTGTCTAGTCAGGCTTTTGGTTTTGTGGTTGTCTTATTTTGTGTAAAAAACAACAACTTCCCTTTGCCACATACAGATGTTACGTGCAATGCAAGACAAAATACAGTAAAAAAGATAGAAGATAAAAATAATAAACTTTATCTATATAGCACCTATCATAACATAAAATGCAGCTCAAAGGGCTTTACAAGAAGAGGCATTAAAACACAACGACTGATACTTAAAGACAGGACACATTAAAGCAATAAAAGACAATAACATCCTGAAAAAATAAAAACATTTAAGGTCAAGGAGATAAAAGTTCTAAAAGCAACTTAAAGATATAAAAACCATAAAGAAATATAAAAGAAAATCTCAAAGTTCAAAGTAAAGTTTGAATTAATTAAAAGTAAGACCATAAAAAATAAGTTTTGAGCTGCTTCTTGAATACATCAGCAGGGTTGCTAGTCTAATATGTGGTGGGAGTAACTTTGGTACACAGCTTCGGGAAAGCTGCTTACTAAACTTTGTGCGGTTCATTTTGGGATATTTAATAAATCATCGTTAAGCAACTAAAGCGAATGGTTTGGAACATACTCCGACAGGTAATCTGAAAGATATGAAGGTGCTAGGACCAATGTTTTCTTGACCATACAACAATGACCATAAAACATTTTTATTGCACAACAAATAAGGAAATATTTCATCTTTTATAGGCTACAAACAAAATATATTCCTTTCTTTTGTCAAACTCAGAGACAATTACATGGCATTTAAAATTTAGTTGTATTTAACCATGTTTTACGGCTCCAAACGAGTGATGCTTTGTTTTCTGCAGCAGATTTTTGAAACACGTCATCAGTTCAAAATCATGTTTATAAAATTAAGAAACTGAATGAAGCGTCATGTTGATAAAACAATGACAAGTATATTTCTTAAAGAGGGATCAGGGTCTAAAGGAGCACTGGGCTTAAGCAAGACACTAGTGGACCATTTCAAACAACTGACACAGACCTTATGTGGTTAGATATAAGAATCTTTATTTCTGAGCATTCAAACCTTCTGCATAGTCATGCTCTGATTCAGAACTACAGAAATATTATCAATGGATTTAGCATTTGTTCTGCTTTAATAGTCACTCGAAATTTCCCATTCGTGTCGACACTTGAACCTAAAGTAGTTCTAGCCCCAGTGAACAGTGATCGAACAAAATCCAACCAGCATCACCAAAGGAATGCCCATTGAAACAATTAGTGCAAATGATCTACATGAAAAACGAATCAGAAACAACTTTATTTGTAGATTAATCATTGAAGTCACTGCTTGAGGAGAAATTTTCCCTTGCCCCAACTCCACAAATGTGTGTTTTCTGCTATCTGATGATAAAGTGAATACCTTCAGACGTCATCAATCTGAACTTGGGCGCTGGGAAGTTGTGGTGGGCCACGTTTCACAGTCTTCGATATCTGATTTAAAAAAAAAAAAAAAAGCCTGACTAACTCAGTCTTTCTATAATTAACAACTTTTCTTAACTTTTCTTTGCTGGACACTTCAATTGTATGTTAATCATTAAATAACAAGGTGACGGGCGCTCTCTCTCTAAATGAGGGAAAACAACAATCATATGACTGGTTACAAATCTCCACTTTTCAAACCACTCATAAAAATGTTTGATTATTATTATTGATGACCATCATCAAAAGCACGGGAGCAATGCTGGCGGTGTGGACACACATGCTTGCAAGCCACAGCAGCTAGGTAGCCGCCATGCGAGGCTGAGGTAAGCGGTGTGACAGTAGTTTTAGCCATTTTGCCTTTGCTAGTGTCAGTGGCGTGATGGTGTGTCTACTTAACTTTGTTGTTGCGAATGTTTTTATGTTTGTTTGTTTTCAACTTAATTCAGTATTCCAGGTATTAAAAATTGAGAGGTTTTGTGTCGTCTTCACTCACAGTGAATAACTTCCACGCTGATGACGTAGCGATGTTTGTGCCGTTTTGTGCAGGAGCCGTCGTGCCGTGCATTAGTGTAAATTAGACCATCACGGGATAGGATATCTGATCTGATATTCCGATCGCCAGCCGATTGATCATTGCATTTCTAAAACTTACTCTTGACCAGACTCCATCGAACTAATATTAAAAGTTACACATTCAATATGCCAGTAGAACATTAGTGGTCAGAAAATATACTACATTCAAGTCATCTGCAATCTGTTAAAACTCACAAGCAACCACCTGAGGGGAAGAACATGTGTGTATGACAGCAGTGTGACGATGCCCCAAGCACTCAAGCTGTAACACCGGTGTGAAACAGACTTGGCAGGTAGTAACGGAAAAAGAAGTCCTGCAACCTCTTCATCATGACCTTGATGAGAGCATTGTTCCGGTAGATGCGTTGAACCAGAATGTCTTCTCTGGAGATGACACAGAGATCACACCATGACATGCCTGTCACCATCATCTCTCCTTGAATGTGCCAGTAGTGAGAGCTGGTTGTCCTCAGTTTCAAGGCTCCGTCCTGGTAGGTGAGGAACCCGCAGTCAATGAAACTTTGAAAACTGACACATTTGACATGCACCATCCCGAAACTGGGAATCTCCTTGGGGTCGTACACCAGCCCGTCAGGCAGCGCCCCCAACCATGGAGCATCCGGGTTGACAACCAAGCCACAGGGGGACCAGTTGACACACATATGCTGACAGTATTCCCGAAGTGCTTCACTCTTCGTTTCCTCTTCTATCTGTGCCGTCTTGCACCTGGATAATCCGTTCCGCATCTTTAATATCAGATGCTCTGCGTGGCTCTGTCCTGGTTTAAGTTTGCAGATCTGCCTGAAACGGCTGATCAAGCGCAGTTTCCGCAGCTCCTCCACGGACTCCTTGCATCCACGTGTGGAGTGCTCCATACCGTGTGCTTCCTCCCAGGTGATCTGCATGACGTTCACATGTTCCTGCTCCTTGGCACCGAGTGTAGGAAGAGCCGACACTGGCACCAGTTTGTGATAAGACAGGGGAAGCAGCGGTCGAGGAGGAGCGTTGTCATAAGTTTTGTAATCCTTACTCGATGGTACAGGGTACTGGTAGGACAGGGGGCAACCTTTAGGGACTTTACCAAAAGCACAGTCCACCAATTCCACTTCTGCTGTCAGTCCCATTTTGGTTATCAGAGGCTTCCGGTCATCTGGGACATCCTTAAAGGCTTCAGTGAGCCTTGCCAAAAAGGACTGAGTGTCAGGTGGTGCAACAATTGAAGATTTGTAGGTCATCATCCTGTATGAAACAGATGAATATTATTATCTTTGCAAACAAATGGGTAGCACTGCCTCAAAAAAAATGTAGTCATTCAGAGATTCCCTATTCTTACCTTGGTAATTCTAGCATGGTTTTCTGCAGGGACTGCCTTGACTTCTTGTATTTTGATTCCCACCCAAGAAAAGAAAAAAACTAATTATTCATGCTTCAACTGTTAAAAACAAACCAGGCTTACATTGTGAATAAAACATTCTGCACAAATCCTTAAAGGCATCAAGATGTTTTTCCACTGTTTTTATTTTATAATTTTCCTGCATATTTCCAGGACATCCTCCGACCCAGAAACTACTATATATGCATCTTTTTGTGGGAGTCTCATTTGACTGAGTAAAAGTTCAGCTCATTTGACTCAGGCTGGGAAGAGTTCAAGGAAAAAACCTCAAGTTAAACCGAATTAAAAGTTACGTTTAAGTGAACCAGAAGGGGCAAATCTGGATTTCTTGGTTTGAGAACAGCTGATGTAAATTTAAGGTATTAAGGTACAAATACTGAATTAACTGTGTGGGTTCAGAATAACCTCTGGAAGTGATTATCAAATTATACACTGAAAATGTGATCCAGTATTTAATTTACCCTTTCCCATAGCTGGAGACTTGCACTAAAAATGTCCACACTTTCCCCAGACACAGCTGAAACAAACTATATACATGCACTTGGAGTAGGAAAAAAGCAAACAACTCTTCACATTTCTGAGGTTACTACAGAATCTTTGCTAGATAAAGTGATTAACAATAAATTAATCATCAACTGTTAATTGATAATTAATCTGTTGTTGTGTGATGCTACATTAAACAAAAGGCATATAGTACATTAACATGTTTTGTCATTACGTTCCAAAGCTTCTCCAGCCTGTCACAGTGAAAGGTTTATTCATCAAATGCTTTAGATCTGTTCTGAGGCATTTTGTCAAGCTTACCCTTGTCTGTGACGTTTCATGTTTTTGTGTTTCCCAGTTTTCACTTGCACTTTCTTCACTTTTGAACGGCTGTGGGTCATCTGTGACTGCATCTGAGCCCAATGAGGAATTGTCGTCGTGTTCATCATTTGCTTCATCGGCTGAGAGAGTGGCTGAAGAGTTGGGGGTGTAATCCACCACTTGAATGCAGAACAAGTTAGCGGTGCAGGGAATGTTTGTGTCTTCTTCATCCGGGTCATCTTTCACGCAGCCTGGGTTAAATGTGTTGTGGACTTCCCCCAGGTCTTCTTGTTGTTGTGATCCTAAACTTATATCACATTCAATTTGCTCTTCTTTAGGTTTTTTTGGCAGCGGTTCTGATATTTCCAGGTCTACTGCAGTATTCAACTTAGGGGGCTGCTCTCTTACATCTGTGGTTATTCTGGAGCATTGACTTTCATCTACCGCAGGGAAAGAAGAAAAACACCAATATTTAGTAACTATACATCTCTTACTTCACTTTAGGTGTAAGGAGCCTGTAGATACAGCAATTCTTTTAGCTGCAATTCTTTTATACACCAGAAAACAAAGTTAGTGGACAGAAGAAAAATGGACTTTCCATGTTTATGACAAATTATCACTGTTACAGATGCATTGACATAATGTAAAGCAACATTTTAATTTAGTGGCAGATCAGGGCAAGGCCTATTTTAACTTCTCCATTCTGTAGGGTAGTTCTATGACTTTTGTATGCAAATTGTAAGTCTGCAAAGTAGCAGGATACATTCATTTCTCTCTGAGATAAATATAATTATTACACTTTGGGATGACACTGTACATACAAACATAAAGCAGAAATAACCAAGTGAAGTACAATTACCTCTAAACTGGAGTTTGGTACAGTGTTTAGTTACATTTACTGCTGGGGTTACACAACGTCTGGAGTTCAAGATCATAGCACAAATCTATACCACAAAATAGGTTATTAGGAACACCTAGCTAAAACTAATGCCATCTAATACACCAGTCCTGCAAAAATTCTACCTTGATGGTTATAATGTTCAGTTTTTGACTAAACTGTGTTTTACAAGTTTTGATTCAAGTGTATGTTGTTTTTGGAGGATGTAGATTGTGGTGCTATTGAGCTGCATTGCGTTATACAATGAGGTGTGTGTTGTTTAGCCTACCCTCGTTCATTGGAGTGGACAAAATAATGGGAACTCATGTCTACATAATACAATGTAGTTCAACAGCACCACAAACTACAGCCTCAAAATGATCAACACCACTTCCATACAGTTTCAACAAAAGCTGCACATTGAAACCTTCGCGAAGGAGGATTTATTACTTTTAGTTCTGGCTGGGTGTTCCTAATAAACTGACACCGGAGTGTATAAATGCACAACTCACATATAACTATTACTCCTCTCAAAAATATAACGTAGGCCTAAGTAAAGCAGACATAAAGCAGAACAAAACTGTTAGATTTAGACTGCTCACGATAACCTCATATTGTTTACATTGCTCTGCGTACTTCAGCCAACTCTTTTACAGGTCGAGGCAGAAACACAAACTTCGTATTGCTGTGACTCAATAATTAGAGTTACGTTATAGCGGCTTACGTTGCTCAGCTGAACTGTGTAAGTTAAACTAAAGTGACTGACCTATCCTCGGTAACTTTATCTCGGGGTGGAGCACCATGTGCAGTATGTTCCTCAGACGTTTGTTTTCCTCATAATACGCCTCCACAATAGTCTCAACTTCTCCAAATATCTCCACAGCCGCAGTGGTAAACCGCTCCGTTAAAAAGCTCCGGAAAGTCTGCAGTCTGGTGTTCGACATGTTGAACACGAAACTTATAGTGAAAATACTTCTGAGTTTCACTCTCAAGCTGTAGCGAGAGACCCGCGGTCAGCCTTGAAAACTCACAATCACCGGAACACGAGAAAGGAGACTTCCGTGGGGAAAATCTTCTTCGTTGGTATTCAGACGGTTGGCATCCAATTCATTACATTAGCATCCCCTGCATGACAGTCGGCAATTCACATATACAGTACTGAAGCTGAGTTTGCATCTAAGTCATGGGAAATTAGCCGACCATGACTTCTAGGATCCTCAATAGCACATTACCATATCATATATTAATTAAACATTTATTTGGCAAAATGGTAAATTAATAAAAACAAGTGCAGAGTTAAGATACAAAAGGTAATCATCCAATTTTTTTTTGATTATGTTCTCATGTTTCTCTTTCTTATATTGACAAAGACTCCAACTTCAGACCAGATTTAAAGACATTTTGCCTGTGAAATTTTTGATTTTTCTAACAAACTGTCAAGTCTGTAGAGAAATTAATTATTCTACTTATTTTTACCAATGCATTAAAGAGTGCTGGAAAGCATGTTGGATTTGCAGTTTTCAGTAGTTTTATTTTTACATTGTGAAAAGAATTAATCACAGCTTTTAATCTTATAGGCTACAGAGAACAAGTTTTATGTTTAACTACGTAAGTGTATTCAAGATAAGAGCTCTTTGGAAGTGGCTGTGGGCAGAGTGACTTATCATCTGAAATACAATCATTCCAAGCGTCGACCATGTTTGATTTTAAAACTTCACACTATATAGAAAAGAATTTCATATGTTTGCACTGACTGTTGTGTTTTACAGATACCACCAAATTAGTTAAATTGGGGAAAAAATACTGACTGAAATTAAGAAATTAAGAAAATAGACTGATATTCTCCAATAAATTGTACAGGAAACTAAAAGACATACAGTGAATGTGAGGCGTTCAGGGTTTTGACCAGTTGTAAATCTTTGGTCAATGGTTCCATAAAATTAAATGTACAAAAGACGCAGGGAGATAGGATTGACAGATGGTTTCTTGAGACCCGACAGATTTTAAATAGGAAAGCATCACATAAAAGACCAATTGTAAAGAAATTAATTTATGATTAATGAGATACTTTGCTATGAAAGCTCGGGAGATAATTTGCATTTACTTTTGTTTCAGCATCCTAGAAGAGCTCTGTTGATTGAGAAGATGTATTTTTACTATCTCATAGTAACCCTCCCTTTAACAACCATATTTTTTACGTTTGACCTTAGTTACAAATATTTTTTTTCAAATCACTCGCATTTTTATGTCTTGAAACATAGGGATCGATCCTGACACACGCCACACACCAAATGAGGGCGTTAATGCATCGTTTCGTTCACTAGCTGCCACAGACACGAAACAGAAGAAGAGAAGAAGAAGAAGAAGAAGAGGGGGGCAGGCAGCTGGTGACAGCCGAAGTGAACCGCTCCCCCAGCAGCAGTCAGTAAACTGGATTAAAGGGAGACGTTATCGGACAGGTCGATGGAAACATAGTAGTAACGTTAACAGGAGGCACGTTTTACAACTTTGATACAACTGGCTAACGCTGGTTGGTTGTTCTGGGCGATGGTCCAAGTCATGTTATCGTTGGTGGCAAACTGAGTGAAGACTGTTGCTTCGAGTTTAGCATAGGTAACGTTAACGTTAGCTATAACGTTAGGTGTTAGCTAGGTAACCTCAGTGTTTACGGTGGCACCGAGTAGCCCGTTGCTGTAGCCTGTCACGTTATCGACAAAACGCCAGGTGGTCGGATGCCTAGTAAAGATGGGTGACATAAACCCATCGACATCTCATGCATTTCAGTCGGAGGTAAGTGTTTTATGTGACTGTTTGACGGTGAATAGTTTGCAGTCATGGCTAACAACGTTAGCAGACGTCAACTTGCCCGAGGTCTGTCACCACACGGTGTAGCAGCTGCTGATTAGTTAGCGTTAGCTCACTAATGTTAGCTACTGCTGCAGAAATTAGATAAGTTACACACGTTAAACACTCGGACAAGCTTGCATCAAACGACAAACTTTCACCACTAAAACTTGACATTTTGTGTGTAAATGAGTCATTAACCTTACTTCACACGGTACTTTGTAAGAGTGATGTCATGGTTAAAGCTAGCGTTAGCTTACGATTTCATCGAAAAGAAAACATTCCTTCATTATTGCGAAGCATGCTAACATTAACATTGGCTAACTAAGCTTCACATTCACGACATACGCTTTTATTGCCAGCTAATAATTGGCTATAATAATACTGACGCTTTCGTGACTCTTTGATAGTCTGTAATACGAATTCATGTGTGGCTTCATAGTTTTGTTTAACATCTGAACTCCACCGACACTAGCCAGCAGCTAGCCCCTGTAGCGTTACTTATTTGCTGTCTATTGCTAGCCGACCTAGCTAACATTAGCTGTCGTTTTTAGTTGGTGCTAATCGGTGGGGGTTGGTAGGAAGGTTCTCAGGCGAGTCCAGAGAGAAATGTCCATGCAGTTAATTAAACTTTATTCCATGTTAGTCAACATGTTATTGTATTGTTTCTTTCCGTTTGTTTACGTCGCAGTGAGCCAACGCTGAGTGTCAGTGTGCAGAGTATAGTTGTATGGCGATCAGCTCTCGTTAACGTCAACGCCATGTCGGGATGTGTTTGGGTTTGATGCAAAACATGTTTCAATGACATGACTGTGTTTCAGGGTTTCAGTCCGCCGTACAGGAGGAGGAGGACAGTAGAGGACTTTAACAAGTTTTGCACTTTTGTCTTGGCCTATGCCGGTTACATCCCATACCCCCAAGAGGTGAGTAAATGACGCGGGCAGCGCCTGCACACTCATCTGCACATTAGCACCTGTAAATTTGGGTTTAACTGGCGTATTTTTTAAGTGAATTCACTCGTCTTAATCAGCTGTGTTACCATCCTGAGGACTGTTTCTCAGTGTTGCATCACGTTTTCTAATGTGAACAAGCTTAAGTCAAATAAACAGTTGGTAAAGTAGAAAAAACAACTAAACTAAAAGCGAAATCAAATGAAAATACCGATACAGTGAATAACATAATTTTAAAAATCCATCAAGGATAAAATAAATAAATAAAAAAGAACATAAAGGCCTACCTTATGTTCAGTGAAATCAAGATGCTTGTGGTAAATTAATGAAGACAATAAATAAACAATTTTTTGTGCCCAATATATGGATGAATTGAAGAGAAAGTTAATGGTTAAAACTCAGATCAGATATTTATAGACCACATAGATGTAATCAGTAGAGTAAAATCCTTAAATCTTGAAATCTGTCAACTCAGCAAGTTGGATGTGAGACATTGAGTTTTCTTGTGCTCATTGAATTGCATCTTCTGTTTGGAGACAGGGAGGGAGATATCCAGACAATGAAATTATCTTAAACAGATTCTTTTGTCTCTGTAGTCTCTTTGGCTTCAAGTGTCTGTTTCAGTGTCAACACACCCTCTGCTAAGAACTAACCCTTAATTTTTCGTTTTACACAACAGACTACAGCAGTTAATTCACATGGTGAGAATACTATTTTGTACACTCCTTTTACAGCGTTGGATCCAGTCTGTTGTTACACCATTTTTTTTCTCTTCTAAACTTCCACAGATAAGACCCTCCAGGTTGGAGGGATGTTCTGGTAAAGTTGTCACACCCTTGATAGCTTCATCGAAATTTGTTGTGTTACTGCACTGTGGCTAAACATTACTTGAATAGTACATGCTTTTTAAAAAAAACAAAACAAAAAAAAACTTTAATTTCCTTTGAAACCAAAAACAGGCAATAACATGTGATAACCCTTTTTTCCAGTATGAATACAATTTCTTTTGTCAGAACTTATGTTTGACAAATTAACTTCCTTTTCCTCACCATCAGCGACAGTGGTTTCTAAATTCTGACTCATTTTGTTCTAGTTGTGGTTGTTCCTTCGAAGGTTTTTCTTTCACCATGTTGCTCTTCTGTTTTTCTCTAACACGTGCTACATTTGTTTTCATTTCCACCCCCGCCCACCCCCCTTCCTGTGCATATTTCGTCATATGTTGTAAGAATGTCTTGTCATCTGTTGATACTTGCTGATGGGTTCTGTGCCTCAGATCAACCTGCCAATGCAAATACAACATAATTGTAGTCATGCAAGAATGGTAGCTCATAGAGGTCAAAATTGAAATTGAAAAATGCAATAGTAATAGTGCAGCCTGACATTCAAGCTGTCATGACAGTACTTTAGCAGTGCCTGCACTCTCATTACTGCTGGCTCTTTGAAATTGATTTATAACACCAGCTGTGTTACATTGTTATACAAGGGAATTTTTGACACTTCCTTAAGTTTTTTGAGGACACAGTTAAACTCATTCAGTTAAAAAACCATAGACAGCTAAATTTAATAGCCTGAAGCTGCACCTTACCCACGTATAGGCCTTTAAACTAATACAGTATATCATGGCTATGTTTGTTCCAGTGGCAATGTACTGATTGGTAATCAGGAATATCATAGATTATCGTCATCTTTTTGTTTAGTAGATGAATGTTTGCAAAGAATTGTCATACACATTTTGAATCTGAGCTGTTTTTTTTTTGTTTTTTTTTCTTCTCTCATTGACCCCTACTTGTCCATTTATTGTTACAGGACTCTCCACTTCGCAGTAGTTCCAGCCCGCCCAACAGTACAGGCAGCACGGCTGACAGTGATGGCTGGACCCCAGGACCCCCAGCCTCCTGCCCCCAGCGCCCCCCCAAGGTCCCACAGGACAGGAGCAGGAAACGTCCACAGCCAGGAGCCACGCTGTCCAGTCACACTAAGAAAGATGTGAGTTGAATTGATGTCTCACCACACCCTCACACCTTTTTATATGTTCATCTTCATCCCTTTTGACATACATACCCTTTTTTCTCTTCTACAGCACACAATTGCTACCCTGCACCCAGACGACCGCAGGAAAGCTGACAAGCTGAAGAAGAAGAAGAGGAGAAAGGAGAGGGAGCATCAAGCTGGTGAGGAAAGTGAGGCTCAGCAGGCTCACTCATCAGTCCCAGAGCTGCAGTACCCTGTCTCCTTTGGTGGCCGAACGATCAAAGAAGAGCCTGAGGATGATATCAGCATTCCCCTGCACCCCGAGCGACTGCCAAGCCCTTCCCCCTGCAAGGAAGAGCCCAAGGAGGAGCGTAGATACTGGGATGGTCGAGACCTTGAAGAAGGAGTGGTAAAAGTACAGAAGGTGGAGGGCTTTTCAGGAAACAGAACAGTGTTCCGCCAGGGGAAACAGGTGGTGTTCAGAGACGAGGATGGATCAGGAGAGGATGAGGACATCATGGTAGATTCAGGTGAGGTCTTGTTTTGGTCCGAATATTGCTTTGTTACAAGTTTGACAAAATGGCCAAACTTGACTCAGTCGATTCTCTCTCTTGTCTCCTCAGATGACGATTCGTGGGACCTGGTCACATGTTTCTGCATGAAGCCTTTTGCAGGCCGGGCCATGATTGAGTGTAACAAGTGTAACACCTGGATCCACCTGTCGTGCGCTAAGATCCGCAAGAGCCATGTGCCAGAGACATATGTGTGCCAGAGCTGCCGAGAGACACACGGAGCCCCAGATGCCCGCCGCTCCCACCGCTCACGCGTAGGCCCGCGCAAGCACCTGCTAGACTGACCCCAAGCTGAACCATGAACTCTGACCCCCTCCTCTTTTGCCTCTCCTCCACCTGCTGGACTGACCCTTCCTCAAATTCAGGTCTTGGACCATTCAGTCTCTGTCCCTTATGGTCAGCCATGACCCACATTTTCTATAAACACTTTGGTGGACCTATCCCAAGCCCTTACTCCATTTGAAAACAGTTTGAGTGCTATTTTAGATTTACATAGGTTTGTTTCTGCTTCCCTACAGACTCTGTGCGTAAGGCAATCACTGAATGGATGTCTGTCTGTAGATGACATTAACATAGCAGCAAACCGCTACTGTTGGGACTTGGTGTCTCGTGAACACTGGAAACATTTGAACTGCCATATAGAGAGAATACCCCTCACAACTGCCACCCACTATGGTGCATGCTGGGATTTGTGGGAAAGACTGTTTGCACTTTTTCACTTTTTTCTTAGTTTTAAAACCATCTGACCTTTCTGTTATAGGGACAGGTATGTCTTTATGATTAAACTGGATTTTATTTCTCAAAGATGCCTCTATTAATGTTATACAATTAACCATTTAAAAAAAAAAAAAAAAAAAAAAAAAAAAAAAAAAAAAAAAAAAAAAAAAAAAAGAGAAATAAGTTAAACCTTGTGTTAATTGCTTCAGATGGTGCTATAGTATTAAGCTGAGGTATAATCCAATAGAACAAAGATGTAGGATAAGAGACTAGAGTCTGCATCTGCTTCATCTGCTTGTTGGTCTGTTTTGTTATCTAAGACACTGTGAAAGAATATCATTGAGGCTTTAAGCCCTTACAACTGAACCAAGTGCTTGTCCCTCTCCCTTTCATTTCACAAGCTGTCTTCCAGCCTCAGCCACTCGTCTGAATCAAGATGTTACTTGACCACATGTGGAGCTTTTATATCCTATGTTTCTCAAAAATCTTCAAAGAGAGTTCTTATTATTTCACCAGAAGTTCTTTCACAATAAAGAATATTGTTTTACAGTTTAAAAACCCCCAGATAATTGATAAAATTAAGATAACATGACCGTTTCCAGTAAAGGTGTTTTCTGTTGCCTGTGGTCAGCATGATTTTGATTTATTTCATGACAAAGTTGGAGAGTTGTATTGTTCACAAATACTTTTATTATACAAACCGTTATTTAAAGTTTCCTTAGTTTTCAGCTGTTTCATGCTCAAGGCAAAGTTTTTAGAGACAAATATATTTAGAGAAGGGAACTCCTGTGGCCGTCCTGTTTGAGTATCAACAGAAAAAAAGCTATCTTAACTGGAAGCATTGTTAGAGATTCACTCAAGAGTCCAGTTAAAATTATGCATGTGAGTGTGTGTTTGTTTGAATGGTTAACACTGTGTGAAGGTGTTGCATGAGCTGCTATGAGTTGTCTCAACCAAGCCCCATAATTTTTGGTTTTTGTAAGATTGAGAAATGGATATCTGCAAAGTACTGTGGGCAAGGTCGGTTTGTTTTGTTTGTCTCTGAAGGGTCAAATCAGAAGAACAGATCTCAGTCTCTTATCACCTCTCACTAATGTTTTCACAGCAGTATTCAGTTACTTCCATGTGCAGGAGGTTTAATGGGAAAAAAAATGTTTTTTCACTTTTTCACTTTTTTCTTAAACCTTGCTGCAATTTGGATAAAAGATTTTAAGCTTTGTTATTCATGTGCCATCTGCTGTTGGGCCTGTCTGTGTAGGCTACATGTTGTTTCTGATTATACAAAAGCCATACTGTAGAGTGACAGATTTTAGACTCGGAACCTTGGATATTAGTCCAGGATGGGGTTTTACAATGCAGAATCAATGACTTGACCAGGGAACGACTAACACACACAATGAATGTTAGGTTTGTAAGGAACACAAGACTTTCCAAGAGTGTCAAATGGTTAAGCTCATCTCTGCACTCTGTGTTCTGCTATTGTTCTACACAAATGTTGGCTAACTGGTTCGTACTCAGCAATCCCCCAGGTCGTGATGTTTTTAAGACGTTTTAAGACCTAAAATCATTTGCTGTTTCTCAGGATGTTAATGTCTTGAAGAGAACCTGAAGAGAACCTGAAGACACCTTCAGGTACAAATTCCTAACGCTAGTCTGCGTCTTAAAGACATCAGTGTAATTAATGTTAACAATGCTCATTGTGATACAGCTTGTGTATTCCGATCCTGGGTTGTCCTATCCCCTTATTGAGAAAGCGTTGTCTGTACTGTGGTGCAAACTGTTTCTGTGAAACTATTGTAAACTATTGTAAATAAAGAGTTACCATTTTAACTTGTTGCTTTTTGTCTTTTATAATATCACAGTGCATTTCTTAAATGTGCTTTTCCTTCTGCAATGTTCTTGAAATCAGACGCCACATCTGTTTTGTTCATATTTATTGTAGTCTTTACAGGACAGAGAACACAGGCTCCTCAACCATTCAGTACATTTACATAATGTGGGTCGGTTTCAATGATGGGTTGAATGTAACAGCAGGGAGCAGTCTTTCTGCTGGCCTTGTGGTGGCACTAGAGCAGAGATGACCAGCTGACCTGTCAAAAATACTTTACAGCACACTTCAAACTAAAGAGAGGAGACAAATACTACAAACAGAATCAGTGCAAAATGGCTGCTGTAATCGTGACCCCAAGCCAAGACCATTTTCTCACTAGAGTCGTGCAGCGACAGACGTCCCTCTAACTTACCACTGATGCCAAAATCAGAATCAATTAGGGGATGACGCCATATAAAGTCAAAAGGATCATTCGCTATTTCTTAGATGCACCCTATGGTGTTCAGTATAAAGCCAATTGTAGATCTACTATTGATGCTTCAGAACCACTTTCATGTCAACTAGCCTGAATATTTAGCTTTAAATACTATACATTTTGTGCAAAACATTACTGTTGTATTTAGTAAAATACCATATGTATCCTACAGTAGTGTGTTCAGGAATTCTCTGTAGTTCATCACAGGGTTCCCAGACAAGAGGAGGAATAAATCACTAACTCAGTACAAAGATTAAACTTTGGGACTTATGTGCTACAACACCTATATCTCAACAGAAAGTGCACCATAGGACGTCCCCATGTCAGCCTTACCACACTGATCAGAAAATAACTACCAATGGTGAGTTATAGACTGTAGATTATCACCTAAGTGACAGGCATAAAAATGCTGGCTGAAAATTGTAGTTTTAGCATCTTACACAATACTTTGTATAAGAAGTGATTTTGCATTAAAGATGAATTAAATTCAGAATTTTTAAATAAAAAAATGGACGGAGAACAATATCAAATTAAAAGATATGGCACGGGAACGGTGAACACATCAAATTCATGTAACCATGTAAATGTGCAAGAATCAATGAAATGGTTTTAGTGTGGCTCAGGAGTTCCAGTAGCAAGTTATTGTCTGTCATAATGACAGCTTCAGCAGCAAACACAACCTCCATGAGGGACAGTGTTGATCTAAGCCCTCTACTGGTCACATCCCAACCAGAAAAGGATTCTTCTTTAATTTCTCCATTTAAGAAAAAAATCAAATTCATTCCTTTAGTTACTGTTATCACTGGCTTTGTGCCAGATATACACCAGTGATGTACAAACTATAGTCTTCACTGTATTAAAAAAATCATGGAAAAAAATACAGTTCTGGCTGCAACTGCACTGAGATAATCAATAAACTCTGACGCAAACCGAATCCACGTGGAATTTCTGCCTTTAAAATGCAGTCTAGCCTGAGATGTTGAAAAAGAAAATCTGTGTAGAGAATTCAACCCTGTCTCTTTGGTTGGATCACGACCGTCAGAGGGCATCACTATCACTTTCCCTCCCATTGCTATCCCTCCTCCTGCCTCCAAATCCGATCCCTCACGGATATAAGTTTTGAGCACCAGTTTGCACCTGCTGACAGACAGCTCAATGAGCAGCAGACATGCCACTGAAAGGCATGATGAATCAGGATGAGACGTTTTCAACAAGTAAACAAAACATGAGTTACACAACCATTCCTCAGTCCTGGGCAGCCTCAGGGACACAGACATGATCCTGCATAGTGTTGTTCTAAACATTTGCATGAGTTAGTGAAATCTCTGGTATGTTATAACATTATTAGATTCAAAACTACCAGGGTGATACACATACAAAGACTAAAGACTACAATGATAAGGGGTAAAATTACAGCACAGCTCATTTGTATACACTTGACATAACAAATGTCAAGAAACTTTTTTTTTAAATCTGTGCACGTTTAGCTCATCGCTGAAGGGAATGGTCACCACGTCCGCAGTGACTACAAGTCCCTCTGTGTAGTGCATATATAAAACTATGTTCAGGGCCATTGTCTGATGTCCTGCAGATATTTGAGCAGCCCTGTCAGGTGTAGCCGACTAGAGACTCAAAGAAACTCTGAGCTGACTCCTGTATTTTGCTGAACCTGGGAGATGGCCCACAGGAAAGGGAGGAGTGGAGGAAGTCAATAAACGGGTTCACTAATACCATGACAGAAGAGGACTGGAGGAAAGAAACTGACTTATTTTTGATGTGTCCTCTCCATTCATGGGTTCTTCTGTGTACACAAAGTCTGTTTCATCTACATCTGCCCTCTGGTGCTCCAACAGCGGTGAGCTCCTAGGACTCAGTCTCAATTCTGTGAGCTGAAAAGACAAAAAATAATTTCAACATGGATGCTTGCATATAGGCTTTAGCAAAGGTGTAATAAGTGTGCAGTGACAGGATAATAATACTGGACTGCTGCATACGAACATTGCTTGGGTATCCGTAGAGCCTCAGTGTCTGCAGAGATGACTTGGTGCATCACACCTCTGAACTGGTACAGTAATTTAAGACTCTTCTCCTCTCCTACACAAGGGTCATAGAAGCCGGGTAACCCTGCCTACACAGAGAAACCATTCATGTGCAATGCATTCACATCTAAAAATGCGCAGTCACAAACACTGACATGTGAACACACACACCTTTGAGGCCTCTGTGAGGATGAGTTTGGAGTCTTTGACAAGGCACTGCAGAGGCACAGTGACGTCGATGACCTTTGCTTTCTCCTGCTTCTGGCTGGTGTCAGACACAAACTTTCCATACCAGGCGTTCAAGATGATCAGACCTAGACAGCGATAAATGGTAAAAGTATTTCCATCTATGTTTAAAACAAAGATATGCAGGGATAATGTACAGAATACACAATATTTACATGTGTAAATTCCTCCCACAGCATGCAAACAGACCTGCTCCTATGTTAGCTTGATATTAATAATATGCAGCAATGTGTAGCCATACTCGTTACACAGAGCATCTACAAGGTGCCATAACAACATCCCACAGAGTGGCTCTTCAAATAATCACATGCTCTCTCTACATAAATATAACAGAAAATCCATTAGCACACTGACATCACAGTTTGGATTTATTTGAGTGTGCACTCTGGTGCTCTGTGCACAGATTTACAAGCGCCACCTATGTAAACACTGCAGCATGGAGATGGGCTACATCATCATCTCTTGCTTCATAGCAAGAGATGATGGAAGTCAGACTTAGCTAAACAGACTCCTGGAGCTACAGTATATTATGCCACTGACAGCAACCATGAGAAATGCGTTTGAATTACACATTTGGATTTTTACCAAGTTCTGACTGGCTGCAAATTAAAAAGGTTCTCAGTTTCTCATCCTGGTGTAATGTCTGTGAGTATATGTGTATGCGAGAAAGAGAGAGAGAGAGAGAGAGAGAGAGAGACTGAGTGTGTGTCTGTGTGTGTGTGTGTGTGTCTTCCCTCACCCATCTTGGATTCTTCTGCTTCTATGATTCTCCTCACAGACTCCTGCATCAGCAGAACCTGCAGAGGAGCCAGGGGAGAAAGAGGAGGAGGAGGAGGAGGAGAGTGAAACAGAATAGGATACAGGAGGAGAGAGGTTTTCAGACGAGATGCGGAGAGCTGAACCTAGAAACAATGATCAATGATCCCCCACACACAATGAATTACGGTGTGTTTGCATGCGAGTGTGCGAGTACTCACAGCAGACTCTGCCTCCTGCTTCTTCTTGGCGATGTCTGTGGCGGAGCTCTTCCTCTGCAGCTCCAACTCTCTGAGAAGCACAGAGACAGACAAAGCAGACATCAACAATCACCCGCTGGGATTCACTGTGGAGGCATGAAAGACACCGTTCTAGTATTAACAACACCCAAAACTGAAAAGCTGTATTTCTGCCTATGTGGGATGTGGAGTTGCCTTCAGCTGAAGGACAGTTTCAGCATTTACGATTTATTATGCGTACACACAAATGATGTCGAAAGAGAATTCAGCCTGAACCGTGATGAATTATTATTATAAATGAAAACCAGCCCAGTACTAAGAAATGTGATGCTGAATGAGGAG
This sequence comes from Seriola lalandi dorsalis, assembly GCF_002814215.2. Lineage (NCBI taxonomy): Eukaryota > Metazoa > Chordata > Actinopteri > Carangiformes > Carangidae > Seriola > Seriola lalandi. The sequence continues at coordinate 3,355,119 of NW_019525245.1, read as the reverse complement.
ATGTACTGACTGCTGTTTCTGTGCATGCGTGTATGGGATGATGACCAGTCTGTGGACGGCCATGTAGACCAACAGGGGTCCCACAGTGGCATAGAAGACAGCACTTGGCAGCAGCTGATCTGTCAGGTGGACTGGAAACAGGTAAGTTTGACTGGCACGCGCCAACCTGCATGGAAACACCAGCACAAACAGGCACGTACATTAGATTATCATGCAGTGGTGTAAAGACCCACAGAAGAATGAGGTCATATTCTGGTTGGCCAGTACTTGATCTTGAGTGTGACTCCCTGTGGGACGCCGATGCTGACAGTGGCTGACAGGACACTGTGTCGGCTGATCTTCCTCTCTGCTCCATATTCCACCACAGTGCCAAACCAGCCTGTCCTGGAAGGGGAGGGATACAGAAATGAACAGAGACTATTAGAGAGATGGAGCTAGGCAACTATTGAAGACAATACCATGGGCAGAATGAGAGGAAATAAATCAAACAGCCAGTACAGCTGGATTAAAATTGTTTAGGGATCAAATATGTGTGTCTAATTGTGTTTTTAACAACTTATATATTTTCTTTCCCATACTGTTAAATTGCCTTTTAAATTAATGTCTGTATTTATGAATGTTTTATTTCTTTTATAGTGTGTTTACTCGCTTTACATTTTTCTACTATGTTGTTTAATTGTTAACCGCTTTTCACTTCCTGCAGCAGTTTTAATGCTGCTTATGTCCTGTCATTGTCTTTTATTTTCCTGCCTCTGGAAAGCTCTCTGTATTTTTTGCATGAAAAGCTCCAAGTCAAAGAAATAATGATTTTCAGGTCATAAATGGTTTATATAGGATGTTTGATATGTAAGGCCATAAAAGCTACATTCTCATGTTTTATTCACCGACAATTATTTTTTTTATCTCGACATAACTAGCAACTGAAAATACAAACTGCTTCCTGCAAATTAGTAAATATTTTTTCTAGAAAAACTTTCATAATTCTTGCAAAAACAAGAAGGACAACTGTGGCAGAAAAGCAAAGACGTGCCTGTTGCACCTTTGACCACACCCAATAGTAATGTGTCCTGACAACAGTGTCCTGACACACCTTGTAGTTCACTTCTACCGGAGGTCTTCAAAAACAAGATGAACTGAAAACAGTTGGTGTTCAGTTGCAATTCAAAAAGCACTGATATGGAAGCTGCATAAGCTAATCGGCAGGATGTGTGCACTGTTATAGTTTTACTCATTATCCTTCCCTTTTCTCTTTAAACCAGTTGGTTTAAAGGTTACTTAAGTACTTAGACTCAACATCAACAGACATACTTGACAGAGCCTTTAACTTTAGTCTGGTCTTCATCCTGGAACTTGTACTGGTAGCTCATCATCAGGTAGGAGTGAGGCACACCCAGCTGGAAGAAGGTGGCGTTGGGAGGCCAGAAGAAGAATATATAGAGTGAAAAAATGAAAACTACGGGTTTCAGTGCAGCAAATTTCAGTTATAGTACAACCCTTATTCCTCATAATGACAGCAAGTGCCAGTGCATGTACATTCCTACCAAAGTTTGCTGGTGAACGTGTTTGTGTGTACCTGCAGAGCTAGAGTGAAGTGACTGCTCTTTGTGTCTCGGACCAGGCTGGTCGTCATGGCGCTATTGGGCCCCCAGCGCCACTGAAGGTAACCCATGGTGTTCTGGTCCAGGTGGCGTGCTGTCATCAGAGAGCAGCTGGGTCGCAAACCTCGAGGAGAGAACTGCAAACCGCACTGGGCTGTCAAGAAACTGGCCAGAGAAATGACAGAGAGGAAATTAAAAAGAGAGTAAATTAAAGAGAGGGAAAATGTTGTTCTTATGTTGATACAGTGTGTGATATTGTTCCTCATGGCAAACAGTTGGGCCTTACCACCGAGGAGTGACATTGCGAAACACCTTTAACCCAATGAGCGGTCCCAGTATGTCTCCTGCACCGAACTCCACCTGCAGAGACGAATGCACAGAAACATGTGATTACAGAGGGGAACAAACCTGTATTATCCCAGCCTAACATTTAGTAAATGAAGCCTTTAAATGGCCTCTTCAAAACATGCCTCTACTGGTTGTATTTGTGCTTTATATTTTGCATCTACCTCTCCCCAGCCTTTGGCTGAAGTAACCCTTCGTACAGTCATGTTAATGTTGCCCCCTCCGTTCCCATTGTGTGTCGAGAGTGAACCAGACAGCACTGCTGTGTCAGAGTTCGTCAAAGGAGCCTGAAGAAACACAAAAAATTGGCACCTGATAAAACTCTGAATCCTAGAGTGATCTTGGCCCAGGTAAGTAGCTGCGTGGAAGGTAAATGCTGAGTGAGTGTGTTCTGTTATACCTCTATGGACTGGGAAATGTGCATCTTGTTGATTTCAATATGAGGAAAGCCTCCTCCTGGCATCTCTTCAAAGTCCTCATCATAGTGATCAAACAGGTCTGTTGCATCCACACCAACACTGATGGTGCCCTGAATAATGAGGGCATGAAGAAGAGAGATTGACATAATTAATTAACAAAGAAGGAAGAAGGTGAGGGACATAATGAAATGAATGTGGAAACCACCCACTTGTCAAAATTAAGTTGTGATTTAATAACATCTGCATAAAAGTAATGGCCCATACAAGAAATATAGTGAAAGTGGTGAGGCTGACAAAGAAATGTGATGTAGTTTTGACTGACAAAACCTTGGGGTTAGTTCTTTGCTGCAGTCTCCTCTCCTCTCTTTCTCTCTGCAGCCTTTCATACTCCTCTCGAATTTCTGCTGGAGTTCTCTTCCTCTCCACCACCTACACAGCATCATCGCCATAAGATATTTGTAGTGAAGATTCGTTAATATTGTATGTATAATGGGGCAGCAAAACCACTCAACTGTGAGATATAAAGGTTATATTAGACAGAATACACACCTCCCAGCCTTCCACCTCCAGCCCTTTCTTCCCAAAGATGTCATATATGGCTCTGGAGTGAGCATCACTCAGCACTGAGAGGAGAGAGAGGAGTCACTGTTCAGTGGTTATTGTATTTTTTTGGGCTGTTTAATTTCAGCTGTATTTTTTCATGTTGAATGGCAATTTAAAAAATTGTTTAAATTCCATTTACCCTCATACGCCTGGTGCACCTGGTTGAAAAGCTGCTCAGCTTGTCTTTTCAGCTCTGGGTCTCGATGTTTGTCAGGATGGTAGAGCATACATAGCCTTCGATACGACGCCTTTAGCTCCTCCAATGTAGCCTGTAATTAAAGAGAGGACAGGTTTCTCTTCTGAGTAAGTTTGGTGATTAATTGGCTAATTGGTTGGTTTGTAAAATATAAGGAAAGATGAGGTCTTCATATTTATTGGTTGTGTCCAAACAACAGACCAGTCCAATTGTCAATCATATAATTAATGCAGAAAATCTTCACATAAGAGGCTTGGGAGGTTGGAGCTAGTATTTTTTTGATTATCAAAATTGTTGCAGATTCATTTTCACTTAGTTGATTAATCATTTCAGCCCCACTCCTGAGTGCTGACACAACACTGCTGCAATAAAGCTTCCAATTTAGGGAAATTGAAAAACAGCCACCAGTTCGCTTACATTAAACCTTTCTGTTACGCTACAGTGTCTGCCTCAGTAACTACCAAATGTTACCAAACGTTATCCAGGCGAACATCCAAGTGCAAATCCTAGTCAGGCCTCCAGATTAGGCTCTCATAGTGCTCATCGGTGCAGATATGGTACGTATGATACGTGCATTCTAAACTACATTGCCTGCATTATATAAAGTACATGTTTTAAATAGCTTTCATGTCCATGTCTCTGCATCACCAGCCGGTCACAGCCCCCACGGATGATGGTGCTGATGGAGAAGACCGCTATTCAACTCAACGATGTAGCACTGACTGCACATTATTCTCAAGAGAGGTCCATCCGACAATCACGGCCAAAAGACGGTCATCGTCGGGCTTCGCTGTAAAACACAGAAAGAATCGTACCTCTTTCCTAACGTTGAGTAGAGAGTAATAGTCCTGGTTATTTAACTCAAAATCATCATCTACGGACGCCGCCATGTTCGGTTTTGGTCCGGTCCCGCCCACCCTTCCAGTGTTCTGGAAGCTCATTGGTCAGCCGTGCGAGAAGCGGAAGTTGTCCTACCGCCCTCTGCTGGCTGTGTTTGAGTTTGAGCTCAGTGCTAAAAAAGATTTGTCACCTCCAGACAAGACAGCGACCACCGTGAGGAAAGTTTCTTCTTTTAGAAGGTACGGTATTTGTCAGTGTGTAAAAGCAGTCCGTCACCGTCTTTTTCCTTTCCTTTCTTTCTCCGTTAAAACAGTCTGTAAATAGGCTAACGCGTCGTCTAACGGCTAACACCGCTCATTAACGCCACGCTAACGCCACTAACTACTGGACTCAGCGGAAAAATATACGACTTTTAATTACAATAGCTCAAGTATTAAAAACATTAGCTATATTAACATCCAAGTTATGATGACATCGTCGATTTGCTTTATACCTGTCTATCTCACCTGGTGTATTTAAAAAACCTGTAAACTATTCACCGATCTACACTATTAATGACTGTTACCCCCCACCCCGTCCCCCCGCGCCGTGCATTGTGGACATTCTTCCTACTGTCTGGCCCCAGGTTCGCTGTCTGGTTATTTGAATTGATAACCAGTGAATTGATTCATTCAAGAATATGGAACATGTCAGCCCTATCAAATTAAGTAATGATGTTCTTTAACTTCCTGTAGCAACTAGATTTTGACCCAGGGGTCATCTCTAGGACAGGCCAGAGAGTAAAATCACTACAATTAACGGCCAAACTGCGACCCTATTGCTTTTTCGGGCTGTTGGTGTTTGTGGTCTGGGGTTGTTGCAATTTGCCCAGTTGGTAGTTGTTTCCTGTCTTCAATCCCTGATGCCCTTCTGTCAGTAAATTTTATTTTTAATTTCGCTTGTTACAATTGTTGCAGTGCTGGAAGAAGTAATCATCTCTGTTATGTATTTCAAAGTAGCAATACCACAATGTAAAATACTCCAATACTGTTGTATTATATATTAATATTTTTTAGTATAAGTAATTTTAGATGTGAAAACACCACTACTCAAAATAAGTGTTTAGTGCTATTTTTTTCGTATATGTCATTGTTTTAATTTAGAATGTGTATCCGCCAGCCATTATGCTGTGCATCAGTTGGAGGCTACAGATTTGTTATTTATTAGTTGTTTTGTTCCTACAACATGACAACAGACAGTTTTGAAGGTTTAAATGAAACCGATCTTGTTTTTGGCTTCACGTCTTATATATGTTCCTCATTGTCATTCATCCCGCTTGAACTCAGTCGATGCCAAGAACCTTGTGTGCCTGTGCAAGCAGAGGCTACGCAAAGCATAAGTAGCTGAGGACGAACCATTCAAAACCTATGTTTTCCGTGAAGCGTGTCTACGGAGTGGATTCTGTCAAACATAAGGCTTTGGTGCAAAGAAGATATTCTGCCCCGAGGCACAGAGTGACAGAGTGGGCTTGAAACAAGAACATAATGGTCCCGGTTAAGCCCCGCTGTTTAGAAAGGATAGCGTAGTGTAAAACAGCAGAATTATAAATAGCCTATCAGTGAGAATACAGGCTCGTTATTAACTTAACCTAACAATGAGCAATGATACAACGATTTCCTGCCAGAGCAAAAATGGGCAACAACAAGGGGAGACCGGCGGTGTGTGTGTGTGTGTGTGTGTGTGTGTGTGTGTGTGTGTGTGTGTGTGTGTGTGTGTGTGTGAGAGAGAGTGAGAGAGAGAGTGTTTTGGTGGGGGTGGGGGGGTGTTTTTCATTTTATCCCATGAGTTTTCACCTGACCTATCATCACTTCAGTACAATAACACGGCTCAAAGAAATCAGGTAGTGAGTGCTCACAGCCTGTGTAGGCGCGTGTGGAGCTGTCCTTTCAGCACCGCGAGCTTCAGCACCACAGCGAATGACAGCACCCGCCAACCCACGCGCATCTAAAAAGTCTCTTTCAGGCAGTTCTTTTCATTTGAATTCAAGGGAGGGTTCATAATTTATGCCGAGACGCGACCTTACATCGCAGGTTTTCAACAGTACACTGGGTTTGCATGTGAGGAAATGAGCGCTCATGCGACTTTTGCATTCCTGTGTGCGTGTGTGTGTGTTTGTGCGTGCGTGCGTGTGTGTGTGTATGTAATGTATATGTGTGAGTAGGCCTACGTTGTGTGTGTGAGAGAGAGAGAGAGAGAAGATGATGAGCATGATGATGATGATGCTGTGGGAGGCTGTCAAGGTGTCCTCGAATACAGACGTCGTTCAGTGACGTGAGAGGAGAGAGAGGGAGAAAGAGCGAGGAAGAATGCGCGTGAACGTCGGCAGGGGGCGGGGACAACGCGAATAAACGGAGGGATGGAGAATTCCGCGAGTCACCATCACGGATCCCCGCTGTCAATCCTCACCGTTTGGACCAATAGTCTTGCAGAAGCTGGCAGGCTCGTCCCCCCCACCCCTTCTTCTCAGCCCCGCCCCCCTCCTTGAGCTGTCCTCTCTGTGCACGCGCGTGGCACCCCCTCCCCACCACCACCACCACCTCCACCACCACTAGGTCGAGTCGAGGAGGAGGAGGAGGAGGAAGAGGAGGAGGAGGAGGGATGAGGCGCGCGGTGGAGGGGAAATGGCTGCCGAAAACAAGCCGGAAGGTAAGAGAGAAATAACGGTTTTTATTTGAGGTGGCAGAGTCCTGCTATCCGGGGTTCAGACGAGGCGATAAAGGGATGGAGGCATAGAGGAGGAGAGAGATAACGGCAGGGCTTTCCCTTTCTTCTAGCCCGTCCCGAAAACACGGACGCTGGTGCTGAACCAGCGACTGTGTGGAGCACGGTTAACCGACAGCAAATAAATAACGGAAGGAGAGTTGTCCTGTCGGTGGGCTCAGAGTGAGTCGGGATAGGGTAGTTTTTCACCGTCCGGTGTTTGCCAGCGTTTCCCCTGAGTAGCTGGTTTATGAGTGCTTTTTAAGCGTTTAGCATAAAAGGGATGGGATGAGAGAGGATGAGAGTGGTTCACGCTGAAGGAATTCAGATGCTTTCTGTGCGTGTGCGTGTGTGTGTGTGCGTGTGTGTTCATCTGTCTCTGTATTTCTCTGTAAGCATAAAATAGAACACTGAATCGCAGATTTCCATTCCTGACAGCCATGCAAACCTCCCAGTCCAGCTGTGTATTTATTTAGTCACAATCCAGTGTTGGCCTGTGTGTGTATATATGCCTGTGTGTGTGTGTGTTTATGTTTGTGTTCATTTGGTGTTGAGCTTATGGTTGCTAAGGCAGTGAAGGTGAGAATCTGGCTGCATTTAGGTTGGGGAGGGGGAGGAGTGTATGTGTGTCAGTTTTAGGTCATAACACGTATGAATCTAGTTTAAATTTTTACACCTTCAGCTAAACTCTTTGGGTCATTATCGTCACAGCCACCATTTCATTCAGATTGATATTCATTCATTCATGAATTATTTAAGGGATGACCAGAATCACCATGGCAATATTATCTCTAGCTCAACTCATGGGTTAATAAAGGCTTTATTCCTTAGTGTGTTTGACGTTTGTTTATAAACATCTGCTGGTTGTTAGTCTGTTCTGAGTATTGCTTTCATACTCTTGCCTCTTTTAAGTATTGCTGATGTCACAGAGGGTTAAATTGCCTAAAGACAGATGTCAAGCAAATAAATATAACAGCTGAACGTGTTGTTTTGGATGAGACACAGTTCCATAACAACTTAAAAGCTATAATGACATACAGTACTGAGCTTTACTCAGCTTTATTATTTAATTGTTCTTGTTCTTAATTGTTTTTATTTTCATTTCTGTCTCAACAAAGTGATACTGGAAATGACAGGGGGAGCCTTTGACCCTCTCTCCACTAGGGAGCGATGCTGAGTAAGATTTCTCTAAGGGGCAATTTTTGGATAACTTTTAACTACACAAGTAGCATCAGGCATTTGTGAGGCACGTTTTCAAGCGTAAAACACTTAAAGTCAGACACACACCCACACACATACATGTGTGCAGGCAAGCATGCATGTGTGTGTGTGGCCAGAGGCAAAGTGAAGGCCGTGGGTTGAGAGTCCCATTGCGTGAAAAGACTAGAACTGTAGATGAGACAGAAGGCCCATGGGCAGATCAGCAGGCACTCAACCACACGACTATAAAACTACCCCCTCTGCTCATACTATACTGTACCCACACACACATGCAAACAAACACACGGCATTCACAGTAGTAGAGGGTTTTTTTGTCCATTGCCCCCTTAGTGTAGTGTTATGTGTAGAGAGGATGTAATAATTTACGAGCCTCAGCCATGCTGAATGAAATCCAAATGAATCGCAGCGACGAATGCAGTAGACAGCTATCCACTATTTCCATCCCCTGGCAGATGTGCATGGCGCCGATCAGCAGAGTACACCAGTGGGCATGAGAACAATATCCACCATATAGCTTGGAAGACCATCTCCCTCTGCGCTGGTTGGTCTACTTTGTATCATAGCAACAGTGGTCAGGGAAACAGAGAAATGATGAGAGAGAAGAGAAACTAAAGCTGCGTACAAGTTAGTCACACACACGGAGGCAGTGTATCTACTGTGGCCAATCGATCAGGGGACACAATGGATGCAAGTTAGTGGATCAGAAAATGGATCAGCCCACATGCATATCACTTGGAGTTTTGTTTCTGGGCTTTAGAGGAGGAAGAATGAGGTGAGGTACGCGACTGCCAAGGAAACCAAAGTCTGGAGCGTTTCCTAAATATGTCTTTGTCCCTTTTTCTCTCTTTTTCTCTTTTTGTAGGACTGAAGAAGATAAGAAATCCAGAGCGAATGGTCAGGATTGCTGTTGGTTACACAGGACACACCCCTCCCAAGAGTGACGACACTGACGCCAACAGTAAGAGACATACAAACACTCCTCACAATGTTTGTGCGTGTGCATGTCTGTGAGAGGGTGTTTAAGTGCCGCTCGCACATTTGTCTGTAGCACAGGGTGACTCTGGGAGCAAGTATAAAAGCCTTCTGGCAGAATGATGTGATGCGGGAACTGAGGTCTCCTTCTCATCTGCTCTGTAACAGATCACACTTACACATGCATACACACACACGCGCACACACACACATATACACAGAACAAGCACACGTTCTATCTCTGTGTGTCTCTGCTGAGACGTCATTCCAATTCAGCTCTGTTACACATCATGTTTATTCATGCATGCCAGTACAGTATTAGTGGGCATACACACACACACATAGACATACACACACACACAATAAGGCAGGGCTTACTTTGGCTATCAGTAGTTTATTGTCATACCTAATCTGTACACATGGCATTATGTATCTATAATCCTCAATGGGCCTGGTTAAACTACAAGTGAGATGGAGTGTGTAATCTGGGGTCGCCGCATGGTCGTGTATGAGTCTGAGTGTGTACTGGGCATGTGTGTGATTGCTGTGGTGTTTTAGAGGGACTATAAAGGCAATGATTGCTTTGATTGGTTATTGATTCCAGAGGACATGACACAGATGCATGTCTCTGCCTCTGAGTGTATTTGTGTGTGTGTGTTAGGGGGACAAATTGAAGGAAAATAAACAGATGTGAGGAGGAGCAGACGGACATGGTGCTTAGTGAGGTGATGGGGGTTATGGGTATAGGGAGGGACGGTATGTGGACCCCCCCTTCCTCAGTACACGCACACACACACATACACACACACACACACACATACACACTCACACACACACACACACACACACACACACACACACACACAAACACCCCAACCCCTTTTTCGTTTCAATAGAAGCTGATGGCGTCGTACCTACACCAGACCCTCTTATTTTGTTAAGAGGGATGGGAGAAGATGTAACTGTCATAAAATAGCAAATAAAGAATTAAGAAAAAAATCTGAAATAAAAAAGAATAGAATGGAATAGAACAGAGAGTTCTGTTTGGGATGACTGTTTAATATGAGCGGAGACTTCCCGAGCCTATCCCTGTCTCCTATCTGCTCTCGCGTCCCAGCTGGAGGATTACTGGAGGAAAAGTTTATCAGCAGAATGATAAAATTAGCATGCACGCCCATCTCTCTATCCCTTCCCCCCCTGCTCTCCCTCTTTCTCTCGTCTCTCCCTCCCTCTTCCTGCACTCTCGCTCATCCCATGCTATGCTCCCCCCTTTCTTCTCCCTGCCCTGGCGCTCCCTCCTGCCCTCCCACCCTCCTCCCTCCCATCCCTCTATCTAGCTGCTGTGCAATGAGCCTTTCTTTCTGTCACATTAATTTCATCCCAAAAAGAGGGAAAATGTGAAAATTTCCCCTGATGCCTCCTAATATCAGTAGGGGGAGAGTTAAGAGTTGCATTTGGAACGTTTTTCTCTCTCTTTACTGAGGAGAGTTTTATAATTAACTGACAGCCATCTCACAAGGGCATTGGCTTGTTTCTGTGTTAAATATGGAGATGACAGTTTTATGAGGTAAAATATTCATCAGTCGGAGGCTGTGATTCCAGTCTAAATTATGGCATTTGATAGGCTACCAAAGCAATGTTTCACTTTGGTTGAACACTTTCACTTTTAGCACGCATACCTCTATATGACTTAATGAGCCATCAGTTTCACATTAGCATTCAGGCTTTGTCACTCTTTTGGACTCTCTTTTATTAGATTAGCAGGTGAGTGCGTGATCTATGTACAGCCTCTTTGGGGTGTAAAAGCTCATCAGCATTCAACAAATCAACAAAGTTGGTTTCCCAGTCCTTGTCAGCGGGGAGTGTAAATGTAAGAATACGTTAAGATGATGGTTGTGTCCATGAAGGTGTGCTCTGAAAGGGATTTTGGAACCAAGGTCACTGGTTAAAAAAACGCCACTCTGGGACAAATACTGTGATGTGTGTTTCTTGATCGGCAGGCACCGCATGTGTATGTGTGCGTCTGTTTGCATGTATGAGCGTGCATGCGTGTGTGTATGTGTGTGTGTGCGTGGGTGTTTGTGTGTGCCTACGCATGTGCTACGGTCTTGTTTGATGTGGTGGTTCTGGTACATTTCAAAGGCGAGGCTCTGATGAGAATTCTTCAGAACAGCAGGGGGAGGGAAGGGGGTTATAGCCAGGAGGGGTGGGGTTTAAACGCTGATTGGCATTCATAGCAGAGAGGCTGGAGTGCTGCTAAAAAAGAAATTAGGCTTTAACTAAGCTGCACCATTCAGCTGTTTAACTAAGCTGCTGCACCGTTCAGCTGTTTGAAATTCTGTCTTCTCAGGCCTTCTATTAATAAATGCATAATTGATTAGGGGGAGCATACGTGCCTGAACACACTTCCTACTGACACAAACACACACACTTGCTCAGACACCTACATACTCACATAAGCACACACACATAGACCCCCTACAGACCCTATCCTGTAACCCTATAGTACACTTCTCTCTTTGTCTCTGTGTTACCTTGTTCCATCTCTTGTCCTTGTAAAATTCTTACTTTCTGATTCTTCTCTCTCTAAGTTTCTTTTTTTCTTCATTAACTGTCCCTCTCTGGCTCATTGTCTCCCTGCCTCTCTCTGTCTCCCCACTCTGACCCCCCCACCCCACCTATCTCTCTTTTACTCTCACTCTGTCGTCTGCCCTCAGGTAGAGTATAATTCCTATCTTCCCAGGGGAGTCATGAATGGACGCCCTCTACTCAAATGCTTATCAATAACCTTTGAGTGCTTGCTCTCTTTGACTTCTTAGCGGCACACCCGTTGGACACACACACACAAACAAGCACACACACACACACACACACACACACACACACACACACACACGCACACACACACACACACGCACACACACAAGGGGCTCTACCTTTGTGCGGACGCTTTGCGCTGGTGAAGTGGTATTTTCCTGTGGCGCAGTGGGATTTTTTCCTCACCTGCACCTATTCAGTATTTTGGTGATTCTCTGCGTGCCGCAGTGGGGGAGGAGAGGCTCAGTAGGGGCCGTTTCGCAGGTAATCCAGCAGCTTGATGTAGTTTTGGTGGCGGTGCACTCTTATAGCTCTCTCCAAAACTAAGCAAACCTCTATTATTCATGTGTTGCTTGTCTGTTCCTCTACCAGTAGTCACATCATATTACACTGAAAAAAATAATTAAAGGATAAGGCTGGCTATAGTTTTGTTATTGTCAACAAATCCCATGAAAAGACTAAAATCAACAGAGTGTTAGTCCATTTCTCAATACTTAAATTTTTCCGTCTTGTTTATGGCTCTCAGCCCTAAGCCCCATGGTTCCTACTGAAGACTTAAATCTTTAAAAGCAGGTCACAAATATATAGTTACGTCTTAAAAAAATGCAGTGTCCTGAACCAGCTGGGCACTGTAGCTTTTAGCAGATATTACTCAAACAGGAGAAAATAGTGCATATGTTGGGGACTATTTTCATCTGTGGATTTGGTGTATGAGTGAGTATTACCGGCAGCAGAATGTTGTATGTGGGATTTACTCAAAATAAACTACAGTGCCCATGTTCGTCGTAATGAAGGAACCTGTCACTTAGTGCAACAGTGTTGCTCACTGATGTGTTTTTAATAATTTCTGGACAACAGTAGAGGTTTATGACAGAGAGAAACATGCTATATTGGACTTTGGTTACACAGCCAATACTTGATTATAAGAAAAATATAGAATATCATCTGACGTCATTCTTGAAGGCAATGCTGCCAAGTAGGTAAAAGTTTACTTGTTTTTACCGACCAATGTTGCCTCACCTGTGGTTAGCATGAGGATGATTGTGAGTCTAACTAAAGTAGTGCATCATTACATAGAAAATGTGGTCCTCTGAGGACTTTCAGTATGTCCAGAAACATTAAACATCACCTGCCTATAGCAGGATTTACGCTGTTGTGCATTTGAACTTGCAACTCTCCAGCTCCCGTAGAAGAATATTAGTTTCCTCTCAGGAGGAACCAGTCGAGAATCTCTACTCCATTACCAAACTGTTTGTTTAACACTTTGGGGAGCGCTTTGCTTTTAAAGGGGATAAGAGATGCCCATGTAATTGGCCATGATTGTAACCAACCCCTAATGTACCGATAATGTATGATAATGGGTTCTTCTTAATCCAAATCTGATTCTGGGTGGGCCCCAGGTGTGCTGTGCACCTCCACCTGCTGTCCAAAAATAAGTGCACTGCCACTTCCTTTGCGCACTGCACACTTAGCCTATTGTTTGCACTCTGCACCTTGATTGACAGAGTTATCAACCTTACTTGTCTACATCACTGGGAATCACCCATAAGTGAATAAGATATAATAAGACACACTCATTGATTAGGAATAACGCATTTACTGGGCCATACAAAGTATTAGCCTGACATCTCTTTTCACTGCTATGCCAAAAATCCTCAGCTGTATTTCTGATTCAGAATTTACAGGAAGCTTTTACAGATCAAGGATGATCTGTAACTGGATGGACCACATTTTCTTTTAACAAAATTAATCAAAGCTTCTTTCCTTCATAGGCCTGAAAAAAATCTATTCGCAAATTAATTTACTTAAGGTCACATTGTGCCATTAAATGCTACACAATAAAGGTTTGTTATGATTTTATTCAGCCACTTGCCAGAGATGCTGCCTTTTGGTATTCTCCTCTCGCAATATCTCTGTGTCTGATGAGAAATTTCTCTTCTCTTCCTACTCATCCCTCATTTATCTTCCTTTATCTTCACCCCCTGTCCTCCCCCACTTCCCCTTCTGCTCCAGATGAGCCAGGCCAATTGAAGATATACCTTCCCAAAAAGCTGCTAGAGTGTCTACCCAAATGTTCCTCTCTGCCCAAGGAGCGCCATCGCTGGAACACCAACGAGGTGAGAATGAAACACACTCAAAAGGGAAATATCTGTGACAGTGAGATGAAATGTTATTTTTACTGGTGATGCATCTCTAGCTAATGTCACATTGAGAGATGAAGAGGAGGTAAACAAACACAATGGCAGCTTTTCATTATGGGACCCTAAAACTGTGACACTAGAAAATAAAAAAAAACAAAACAACCCAAGCTCCGAGACTGTACATTCCATTTGGCATGTTGCTGTCTATTTCGCTTTATAATCCAAACAACTCTGGGTTAAGGCGTAGGGATCAGGGGCTCCTGGGTCTAAAAGTATACGACTTAGAGGCTAAGAAACAACAAATGAGGCTATAGAATGAATGTTTCCGCTTCTGGGTGTTTCTGGGTTCAAAAAACCTATGGTCAATAGGATAAAGATTGTTATCTGAACTTAACATTGTTGCCATGCAACCACAAAAAGCCTTTAAAATGTGTGGCACATTTTTGCACATAGTTGTTTTTTCTGTCTTGTGTTATGTGTGAAAAGGATGCTCTACTTACATTGTGTAATGTTGTCCTCCAAAAAAACGGAGAGCTGTCTGAGGTATAAACAACAAAAGCAGTGACCATGCACCCAGAGGATTTGATCATAAAAGTGAGTTAAGTTTAAGTAACTTAAGGGGTTTTGCTCTTCACTTTCCTCAATGTTAACCATATTTTAGAAATTTTAGTCTGCTCTGACTGTTGAAGTTTTCACACAAACACACTGCTACCAGTATATAGGACAATATAGGGCTGAGTTTGCCCTGCTCTAGGCCAAAATTAGTATCATATTTGCAGCATGAACAATGGATAACTTAAATTCTGCTGCTGGCTAAGTGGTACAATGTAAAATGGGGCCAAATTAGGTTGGGACAACTCTTTACTCATGGCCAAAGATAACCCTGAGCTAAACATTTGGGGTGTGAAAAGCTTTACAGAGTTGCATGTTCTTCCAGACTTAAACTGTTAGCTTAGGGAAGTGTTTGATGGGTGGAAATGGATGCAGGCATTTATCGTCAATAGCCCCTTGTTTATGCATTGCACAGCTCTCCACTGGTGGTTTGCTCCATTCATTGTGATGCGGTTGGCCTCTGCGAGGACATTTTCTCCATGTGCAGGCTGTGCACTCCATTATGGATGTGTGTTTGTGTGTTTGTGTTATTGATTACCAAGTCCAGCATTATTATGCAATGCAAAGCTGATTTGGCCTGTGGTTTTTCTCTCAGGAAAGTCATTACATTTTTCATGCAATCCATCTCAATGAAGGTCATACTGGGAGTTAAGCACGGCGCCTACTGAACAGTGCGCTCACATGAATAGGTTGTGTGTGTGTGTGTGTGTGTTTGTGTGTGTGTGTGTGTGTGTGTGTGTGTGTGTGTGTGTGTGTGTGGTTCAGAACAACGTGACCGCAGTTGGTTTGGGACTTCCTTTCATCAGCCTAACCAAGAGCAATTGTGCACAAGGCACAGGGACTAGACCAGAGCACCTTGTTGCTGCCCCCTCTCCTGCCCTTTCTCCCACTTTTTCTCCATAAGTCTCCCTTTCAGCTTACCATCTAGTCCTCTCCATCTTTATCTTTCATTTCCTACCACCCCACCCACCC